>NC_080379.1:143493778-143588804 GCF_014773155.1 Arachis stenosperma | reverse complement strand
CCAAAAACTTGGTGCACAATACCATGGTCTAAAATCAACTTCACAGTCTCGTTCAACTAACCAGCAAGTGTACTGGGTCGTCCAAGTAATACCTTACGTGAGTAAGGGTCGATCCCACAGAGATTGTTGGTATGAAGCATACTATGGTGACCTTGTATTTGTCAGATAGGCAGATTAAATAGTTATGGGTTTCGAAAATTAATAATAAAATAATTGAAAAGGGATAGGAATACTCATGTAATTCAATGGTGGGAATTTCAGATAGGTGTATGGAGATGCTGTGCTCCTCTTGAATCTCTGCTTTCCTACTGCTTTCATCCAATCCTTCTTACTCCTTTCCATGGCAAGCTGTTTGTAGGGCATCACCGTTGTCAATGGCTACATCCCATCCTCTCAGTGAAAATGGTCCTCTGCGGCTGTCACTCGCATGGCTAATCATCTGTCGGTTCTCAATCAGGTTGGAATAGAATCCATTGATTCTTTTGCGCTTGTCATCACGCCCAGCCTTCAGGAGTTTGAAGCTCGTCACAGTCATTCAATCCCAGAATCCTACTCGGAATACCATAGACAAGGTTTAGACTTTCCGGATCCTCATGAATTCCGCCATCTATCTAACTTATACCACGAAGATTCTGTTGGGGAATCTAAGAGATATGCGCCCGGCCTAAGGTAGAACGGAAGTGGTTGTCAATCACGCGCGTTCATAGGTGAGAATGATGATGAGTGTCACGGATCATCACATTCATCAAGTTGAAGTGCAACGTATATCTTGAAATAGGAATAAATAGAATTGAATAGGATATCATCTTAATGGCATTGAAACTTGAGGTACAGCAGAGCTCCACACCCTTAATCTATGGTGTGTAGAAACTCCACCGTTGAAAATACATAAGTGAAAGGTTCAGGCATGGCCGAGAGGCCAGCCCCCAAGGTCTAAGGACTAGGCGTCCAGAGATCTGATCCTAAGATCTAAAGTGATCAAAAGATCAAAATACAATCCAGGATGAAATTATGATAGTTAAATGTTCTATTTATAATAAACTAGCTCCTAGGGTTTACATGAGTAAGTAATTAATGCATAAATCCACTTCCGGGGCCCACTTGGTGTATGGGCTGAGCTTGATCAATCCACGAGCTGAGGCTTTTGGAGTTGAAACTCTGAGTTATGACGTGTTTTGGGCGTTCAACTCCGGATCATGACGTTTTTCTGGCGTTTAACTCCAGACAGCAGCATGTACTTGGCGTTCAACGCCAAGTTACGTCGTCAATTTCCGAATAAAGTATGGACTATTATATATTGCTGGAAAGCCCTGGATGTCGACTTTCCAACGCCGTTGAGAGCGCGCCATTTGGAGTTCTGTAGCTCCAGAAAATCCATTTCGAGTGCAGGGAGGTCAGATTCCAACAGCATCAGCAGTCCTTTTGTCAGCCTTTTTCAGAGTTTTGCTCAAATCCCTCAATTTCAGCCAGAATTTACCTGAAATCACAGAAAAACACACAAACTCATAGTAAAGTCCAGAAATGTGAATTTAACATAAAAACTAATGAAAACATCCCTAAAAGTAGCTTAAACTTACTAAAAACTACCTAAAAACAATGCCAAAAAGCGTATAATTTATCCGCTCATCATGTGTCAGCAGCTAGCAGGTTACTCAGAGGTTTTGCAATTTTCGAAAAATCCTTTATGAACCTTCTGTAGAATCCTGCATGCCCCAGAAAGCTTCTGATTGCCTTAACATTGGCAGGTGGTGGTAATTTTTCAATTACCTCTACCTTTGCCTTATCCACCTCTATTCCCCTGCTTGAAATTTTGTGCCCAAGGACAATTCCTTCAGTCACCATAAAGTGACATTTCTCCCAGTTTAAAACCAGGTTAGTCTCTTGGCACCTTTTCAGGACAAGTGATAGGTGGTTCAGACAGGAGCTGAATGAGTCTCCATATACTGAGAAGTCGTCCATGAAGACTTCCAGAAATTTCTCTACCATATCTGAGAAGATAGAGAGCATGCACCTCTGAAAGGTTGCAGGTGCATTGCTGGTGCACGATATTGTGATCAATACTTTTCACAGCTCAAATAATCCCTAGTAATGGCTCCAAAGACTTGGTGCTCATTACCATGGCATAAACACAACTCCGCACAACTAACCAGCAAGTGCACTGGGTCGTCCAAGTAATAAACCTTACGCGAGTAAGGGTCGATCCCACGGAGATTGTTGGTATGAAGCAAGCTATGGTCACCTTGTAAATCTCAGTCAGGCAGACTCAATTGGGTATAATGATAAACGAATAAGGCATAAAGATAAAGATAGAGATACTTATGTATATCATTGGTGAGAGCTTCAGATAAGCGTATGAAGATGCCTTCCCTTCCGTCTCTCTGCTTTCCTACAGTCTTCATCCAATCCTTCTTACTCCTTTCCATGGCAAGCTCATGTAGGGTTTCACCGTTGTCAGTGGCTACCTCCCATCCTCTCAGTGAAAATGTTCCCATGCTCTATCACAGCATATGGCTAATCAGCTGTCGGTTCTCGGTCAGGCCGGAATAAAATCCATCGATCCTTTTGCGTCTGTCACTAACGCCCCGCCTGCTAGGAGTTGAAGCACGTCACAGTCATTCAATCATTGAATCCTACTCAGAATACCACAGACAAGGTTAGACCTTCCGGATTCTCTGAATGCCGCCATCAGTTCTCGCCTATACCACGAAGACTGATCTCACGGAATGGCTGGCTCGTTTGTCAGGCGAGCACTCGTTTGTCAGGCGATCAACCATGCATCGTGTATCAGGAATCCAAGAGATATTCACTAAGCCTCGGATGCTTGTAGAACAAGAGTGGTTGTCAGTCACCTTGTTCATGAGTGAGAATGATGATGAGTGTCACGGATCATCACATTCATCATGTTGAAGAACAAGTGATATTGGACAAAGAACAAGCGGAATTGAATAGAAGAACAATAGTAATTGCATTAATACTCGAGGTACAGCAGAGCTCCACACCTTAATCTATGGTGTGTAGAAACTCCACCGTTAAAAATACATAAGAACAAGGTCTAGGCATGGCCGTGAGGCCAGCCTCCCAATAATCTAAGAACTAGACGTCCAAAGATGATCAAAGGATCTAAAAATAATCCAAAGATGAAAATACAATAGTAAAAGATCCTACTTATAGAAAACTAGTAGCCTAGGGTGTACAGAGATGAGTAAATGACATAAAAATTCACTTCCGGGCCCACTTGGTGTGTGCTTGGGCTGAGCAATGAAGCATTTTCGTGTAGAGACTCTTTTTGGAGTTAAACGCCAGCTTTTATGCCAGTTTGGGCGTTTAACTCCCATTTAGGTGCCAGTTCCGGCGTTTAACGCTGGAATTTCTTGAGGTGACTTTGAACGCCGATTTGGGCCATCAAATCTTGAGCAAAGTATGGACTATCATATATTGCTGGAAAGCCCAGGATGTCTACTTTCCAACGCCGTTGAGAGCGCGCCAATTGGGCTTCTATAGCTCCAGAAAATCCACTTCGAGTGCAGGGAGGTCAGAATCCAACAGTATCTGCAGTCCTTTTGAGTCTCTGAATCAGATTTTTGCTCAGATCCCTCAATTTCAGCCAGAAAATACCGAAATCACAGAAAAAACACACAAACTCATAGTAAAGTCTAGAAAAGTGAATTTAGCTAAAAACTAATAAAAATATACTAAGAACTCAACTAAAACTACTAAAAACATACTAAAAACAATGCCAAAAAGCGTACAAATTATCCGCTCATCACAACACCAAACTTAAATTGTTGCTTGTCCTCAAGCAACTGAAGATCAAATAAGATAAAAAGAAGAGAATATGCAATGAACTCCAAAAACATCTATGAAGATCAGTATTAATTAGATGAGCGGGGCTTTTAGCTTTTTGCCTCTGAATAGTTTTGGCATCTCACTTTATCCTTTGGAACTCAGAATGATTGGCTTCTTTAGGAACTCAGAATCCAGATAGTGTTATTGATTCTCCTAGTTAAGTATGATGATTCTTGAACACAGCTACTTATTGAGTCTTGGCTGTGGCCCAAAGCACTCTGTCTTCCAGTATTACCACCGGATACATACATGCCACAGACACATAATTGGGTGAACCTTTTCAGATTGTGACTCAGCTTTGCTAAAGTCCCCAATTAGAGGTGTCCAGGGTTCTTAAGCACACTCTTATTGCCTTGGATCACAACTTTATTTCTTTCTTTTTCTTCCTTTTTCTCTTTCTTTTTCGTTTTTTTTTTTTGCTTTTTTTTCTTCTCTTTTTTTTTGTATTCACTGCTTTTTCTTGCTTCAAGAATCATTTTTTATGATTTTTCAGATCATCAGTAACATGTCTCCTTTTTCATCATTCTTTCAAGAGCCAACATTCATGAACCACAAATTCAAAAGACATATGCACTGTTCAAGCATACATTCAAAGAACAAAGGTGTTGCCACCACATCAAGATAATTAAACTGTTATAAAATTCAAAATTCATGCAATTCTATTCTTTTTCAATTAAGAACAATCTCTAGGAAAGGTGATGGATTCATAGGACATTCATAACTTTAAGGCATAGACACTAAGACACTAATGATCATAAGACACAAACATGGATAATATAAAGCACTAAAATTCGAAAAAACAGAAAATTAAAGAACAAGGAGATTAAAGAACGGGTCCACCTCAGTGATGGCGGCTTGTTCTTCCTCTTGAAGGTCTTATGGAGTGCTTGAGCTCCTCAATGTCTCTTCCTTGTCTTTGTTGCCTCTCATGATTCTTTGATCTTTTCTAATTTCATGGAGGAGGATGGAATGCTCTTGGTGCTCCACCCTTAGTTGTCCCATGTTGGAACTCAATTCTCCTAGGGAGGTGTTCAGTTGCTCCCAATAGTTTTGTGGAGGAAAGTGCATCCCTTGAGGTATCTCAGGGGTCTCATGATGAGAGGGTCTCTTGTTTGCTCCATCTTTTCTTGGTGATGGGCTTGTCCTCATCAATGGGGATATCTCCTTCTAGTCAACTCCAACTGAATAACAGAGGTGACAAATGAGATGAGGAAAGGCTAGCCTTGCCAAGGTGGAAGACTTGTCCGCCACTTTATAGAGTTCTTGGGCTATAACCTCATGAACTTCCACTTCTTCTCCAATCATGATGCTATGAATCATGATGGCCCGGTCTAGAGTAACTTCAGACCGGTTGCTAGTAGGAATGATTGAGCGTTGGATGAACTCCAACCATCCTCTAGCCATGGGCTTGAGGTCATGCCTTCTCAATTGAACCGGCTTGCCTCTTGAATCTCTCTTCCATTGTGCGCCCTCTTCACATATGACTGTGAGGACTTGGTCCAACCTTTGATCAAAGTTGACCCTTCTAGTGTAAGGATGTTCATCTCCTTGCATCATGGGCAAGTTGAATGCTAACCTTACATTTTCCGGACTAAAATCCAAGTATTTCCCCGAACCATAGTAAGATAATTCTTTGGATCCGGGTTCATACTTTGATCATGGTTCTTGGTGATCCATGCATTGGCATAGAACTCTTGAACCATCAAGATTCCGACTTGTTGAATGGGGTTGGTAAGCACTTCCCAACCTCTCCTTCGGATCTCATGGCGGATCTCCGGATATTCACCCTTTTTGAGTGAAAAGGGGACCTCGGGGATCACCTTCTTCAAGGCCAACTTCATAGAAGTGGTCTTGATGCACCCTTGAGATGAATCTATCCATCTCCCATGACTCGGAGGTGGAAGCTTTTGCCTTCCCTTTCCTCTTTCTAGAGTTTCTCCGGCCTTGGATGCCATAAATGGTTATGGAAAACGAAAAAGCAACGCTTTTACCACACCAAACTTAAAATGTTTGCTCGTCCTCGAGCAAAAGAAGAAAGAAGAAAGTAGAAGAAGAAGAAATGAGGGAGTAGGAGATGGCTTATGTATTCGGCCAAGGAGGGGGGAAAGTGGTGTTTAGGTTTTGTGAAAATGAAGGAGTGAAGAAGGGTATTTATAGGAGAGAGGGGAGATGGGGTTCGGCCATATTGGGTGGGTTTGGGAGGGAAAGTGGTTTGAATTTGAAGGGTGAGGTTAGTGGGGTTTTATGAAGGATGGATGTGAGTGGTGAAGAGAAAGATGGGATTTGATAGGTGAAGGGGTTTTGGGGAAGAGGTAATGAGGTGATTGGTGAATGGGTGAAGAAGAGAGAGAGTGGTGGGGTTGGTGGGGATCCTGTGGGGTCCACAGATCCTGTGGTGTCAAGGAAAAGTCATCCCTGCACCAATTGGCATCAAAAATCACGTTTTGAGCCATTTCTTGCGTTAAACCCCGGGCTGGTGCCCATTCTTGGCGTTTGACGCCAGGTTCTTGCCCTTTTCTGGCGTTTAACGCCAGTCTGGTGCCCCTTTCTGGCGTTAAACACCCAGAATGGTGCCAGACTGGGCGTTAAACGCCCAACTGCTAGCCTCACTGGCGTTTAAACGCCAGTGAATTCTTCCTCCAGGGTGTGCTGTTTTTCTTCCTATTTTTCATTCTGTTTTTGCTTTTTCAATGGATTTTGTGACTTCTTATGATCATCAACCTACAAAAAACATAAAATAACAAAAGAAAATATATAAAATATAATCATTGGGTTGCCTCCCAACAAGCACTTCTTTAATGTCAATAGCTTGACAGAGGGCTCTCATGGAGCCTCATAGATACTCAGAGCAATGTTGGAACCTCCCAACACCAAACTTAGAGTTTGAATGTGGGGGTTCAACACCAAACTTAGAGTTTGGTTGTGGCCTCCCAACACCAAACTTAGAGTTTGACTGTGGGGGCTCTGTTTGTCTCTGATTTGAGAGAAGCTCTTCATGCTTCCTCTCCATGATGACAGAGGGATATCCTTGAGCCTTAAACACATAGGATTTTTCATTCACTTGAATGATCAGTTCACCTCCATCAACATCAATCACAGCCTTTGCTGTGGCTAGGAAGGGTCTGCCAAGGATGATGTTTTCATCCATGCACTTCCCAGTCTCTAGGACTATGAAATCAGTAGGGATGTAATGGTCTTCAACTTTTACCAAAACATTCTCTACAAGTCCATGAGCTTGTTTTCTTGAGTTGTCTGCCATCTCTAGTGAGATTCTTGCAGCTTGTACCTCAAAGATCCCTAGCTTCTCCATTACAGAGAGAGGCATGAGGTTCACACTTGACCCTAAGTCACACAGAGCCTTCTTGAAGGTCATGGTGCCTATGGTACAAGGTATTGAAAACTTCCCAGGATCTTGTCTCTTTTGAGGTAATTTCTGCCTAGACAAGTCATCCAGTTCTTTGGTGAGCAAAGGAGGTTCAGTCTCCCAAGTCTCATTTCCAAATAACTTGTCATTTAGCTTCATGATTGCTCCAAGGTATTTAGCAACTTGCTCTTCAGTGACATACTCATCCTCTTCAGAGGAGGAATACTCATCAGAGCTCATGAAAGGCAGAAGTAAATCCAATGGAATCTCTATGGTCTCATTTTGAGCCTCAGATTCCCATAGTTCCTCATTGGGGAACGCATTGGAGGCCAGTGCACGCCCATTGAGGCCTTCCTCAGTGGCGTCCACTTCCTCTCCCTCCTCTCCAAATTCGGCCATGCTTATGGCCTTGCACTCTCCTTTTGGATTTTCTTCTGTGTTGCTTGGAAGAGTACTTGGAGGGGGTTCAGTAACTTTCTTGCTCAGCTGTCCCACTTGTGCCTCCAAATTCCTAATGGAGGACCTTGTTTCAGTAATGAAACTTTGAGTGGTTTTGATTAGATCAGAGACCATGGTTGCTAAGTCAGAGGGGTTCTGCTTAGAATTCTCTGTCTGTTGCTGAGAAGATGATGGAAAAGGCTTGCCATTGCTAAACCTGTTTCTTCCACCATTATTGTTGAAACCTTGTTGAGGTCTCTCTTGATTCTTCCATGAGAAATTTGGGTGATTTCTCCATGAAGAATTATAGGTGTTTCCATAGGGTTCTCCTAGATAATTCACCTCTTCCATTGAAGGGTTCTCAGGATCATAAGCTTCTTCCTCAGATGAAGCATCCTTAGTACTGCCAGGTGCATTTTGCATTCCAGACAGACTTTGAGAAATCAATTGACTTGTTGAGTCAATATCTATTCTGAGCCAGTATGGCATTCAGAGCATCAATCTCAAGAACTCCTTTCTTCTGACTTGTCCCATTGTTCACAGGATTCCTTTCAGAGTGTACATGAATTGGTTATTTGCAACCATTTCAATGAGCTCTTGAGCTTCTGTAGGCGTCTTCAGGTGAAGAGATCCTCCAGCAGAGCTATCCAAAGACATCTTGGATAGTTCAGAGAGACCATCATAGAAAATACCTATGATGCTCCATTCAGAAAGCATGTCTGAAGGACATTTTCTGATTAATTGTTTGTATCTTTCCCAAGCTTCATAGAGGGATTCTCCATCCTTCTGTCTGAAGGTTTGGACTTCACTCTAAGCTTACTCCATTTTTGAGGTGGAAAGAACTTTGCCAAGAAGGCATTGACTAGCTTTTCCCAAGAGTCCAGGCTATCTTTAGGTTGTGAGTCCAACCATATTCTAGCTCTGTCTCTTACAGCAAAAGGGAATAGCATCAGTCTGTAGACCTCAGGGTCAACCCCATTAGTCTTGACTGTGTCACAGATTTGCAAGAACTCAGCTAAAAACTGATGAGGATCTTCCATTGGAAGTCCATGGAACTTGCAATTCTGTTGCATTAGAGAAACTAATTGAGGCTTAAGCTCAAATTTGTTTGCTCCAATGGCAGGGATAGAGATGCTTCTCCCATAGAAATTGGGAGTCAGTAAAGTCACCCAGCACCTTCCTTGCATTGTTGGCATTGTTGTTGTTTCGGCTGCCATGGGTTCTTCTTCTTTGAAGAATTCGGTTAGGTCCTCTACAGAGAGTTGTGCCTTAGCTTCTCTTAGCTTTCGCTTCAAGGTCCTTTCAGGTTCAGGGTCAGCCTCAACAAGAATGCCTTTGTCTTTGTTCCTGCTCATATGAAAGAGAAGAGAACAAGAAAATGTGGAATCCTCTATGTCACAGTATAGAGATTCCTTGAGGTGTCAGAGGTAAAGAAAAATAGAAGAAGGAGGTAGAAGAATTCGAACTTGATTAGATAGAGTTCGAATTGTGCATTAAGAAGGAGTAGTACTCCATAAATAGAAGGATGTGGGAGGAAGGGAAGAGAATTTTCGAAAATTAATTAAAAAGATGTCAAAAACATTTTGAAAAATTGATTGATAATTTTTGAAAATTCAAAGTGGAAAAGAAATCAAGTGATTTTTGAAAAAGATTTTGAAATTAGAAGTTAAGAAGATTTGATTGAAAACTTATTTTGAAAAAGATGTGATTAAAAAGATATGATTGGTTTTAAAAAGATGTGATTGAGAAGATATGATTTGAAAAACATTTTAAAAAGATTTGATTTGAAAACAATTTTAAAAGATATGTTTTGAAAACAATTTTTAAAAGATTTGATTTTGAAAATTAATGACTTGCCTAACAAGAAAAGATATGATTCAAACATTAAACCTTTCTCAACAGAAAAGGCAACAAACTTGAGATGTTCAATCAAATCATTAATTGTTAGTAAGTATCTTTGAAAAAGGAAAGAGATTGATTTTGAAAATATTTGATTGAAAAGATATGATTTGAAAAAGATTTGATTTTGAAAAACCTTGAAAACTTGAAAAAAAATTGATTTGAAAACAAAATCTTCCCCCTTGTGCCATCCTGGCGTTAAACGCCCAGAATGGTATCCATTCTGGCGTTTAACGCCCAAAATGCTACCTTTTTGGGCGTTAAACGCCCAACCAGGTACCCTGGCTGGCGTTTAAACGCCAGTCTGTCTTCTTCCCTGGGCATTTTTGAATGCCCAGCTTTTTCTGTATAATTCCTCTGCAGTATGTTCTGAATCTTTAATTCTCTGTATTATTGACTTGAAAAGACACAAATTAAAAATATTTTTGGATTTTTAATAATCAAAATGCAACAAGAATCAAATAACAATGCATGCAAGACACCAAACTTAGCAGTTTGTATACTACTGACACTATATGAGACACATAAACACTCAAGTCAAAAGAATTCAAAGATCAGAGTAAGAAATCATCAAGAATTACTTGAAGATCCTTAAGACACATGAATGAAAGTATGCAATTGACACCAAACTTAAGATGAGACACTAGACTCAAGCAAGAAACATCAAATATTTTTGGTTTTTTATGATTTTGTGAATTTTTTTTTGTGCTTTTTCGAAAATTATATGAAAATAGAAGATAAAGGTTTCAGAATTCTTAATTTGGATTCCAGGAATCATTGCAATGCTAGTCTAAGACTCCGGTCCAGGAATTAGACATGGCTTCACAGCCAGCCAAGCTTTCAAAGAAAGCTTCGGTCCAAAACACTAGACATGGCCAATGGCCAGCCAAGCCTTAGCAGATCATTGCTCCAATAGCAAGATTGATAGAAATCAACAAGCTATTGTGATGATTAGTTGAAACCTCGGTCCAATAAAATTAGACATGGCTTCTCAGCCAGCCAGACTTCAACAGATCATCATGAAACACTAGAATTCATTCTTAAGAACTCTGAAGAAAAAAAATACCTAATCTAAGCAACAAGATGAACCGTCAGTTGTCCATACACAAACAATCCCCGGCAACGGTGCCAAAAACTTGGTGCACGAAATTGTGATCAATACTTTTCACAGCTCAAATAATCCCTAGTAATGGCTCCAAAGACTTGGTGCTCATTACCATGGCATAAACACAACTCCGCACAACTAACCAGCAAGTGCACTGGGTCGTCCAAGTAATAAACCTTACGCGAGTAAGGGTCGATCCCACGGAGATTGTTGGTATGAAGCAAGCTATGGTCACCTTGTAAATCTCAGTCAGGCAGACTCAATTGGGTATAGTGATAAACGAATAAGGCATAAAGATAAAGATAGAGATACTTATGTATATCATTGGTGAGAGCTTCAGATAAGCGTATGAAGATGCCTTCCCTTCCGTCTCTCTGCTTTCCTACAGTCTTCATCCAATCCTTCTTACTCCTTTCCATGGCAAGCTCATGTAGGGTTTCACCGTTGTCAGTGGCTACCTCCCATCCTCTCAGTGAAAATGTTCCCATGCTCTGTCACAGCATATGGCTAATCAGCTGTCGGTTCTCGGTCAGGCCGGAATAAAATCCATCGATCCTTTTGCGTCTGTCACTAACGCTCCGCCTGCTAGGAGTTTGAAGCACGTCACAGTCATTCAATCATTGAATCCTACTCAGAATACCACAGACAAGGTTAGACCTTCCGGATTCTCTTGAATGCCGCCATCAGTTCTCGCCTATACCACGAAGACTCTGATCTCACGGAATGGCTGGCTCGTTTGTCAAGCGAGCACTCGTTTGTCAGGCGATCAACCATGCATCGTGTATCAGGAATCCAAGAGATATTCACTAAGCCTCGGATGCTTGTAGAACAAGAGTGGTTGTCAGTCACCTTGTTCATGAGTGAGAATGATGATGAGTGTCACGGATCATCACATTCATCATGTTGAAGAACAAGTGATATCTTGGACAAAGAACAAGCGGAATTGAATAGAAGAACAATAGTAATTGCATTAATACTCGAGGTACAGCAGAGCTCCACACCTTAATCTATGGTGTGTAGAAACTCCACCGTTGAAAATACATAAGAACAAGGTCTAGGCATGGCCGTGAGGCCAGCCTCCCAATAATCTAAGAACTAGACGTCCAAAGATGATCAAAGGATCTAAAAATAATCCAAAGATGAAAATACAATAGTAAAAGGTCCTACTTATAGAAAACTAGTAGCCTAGGGTGTACAGAGATGAGTAAATGACATAAAAATCCACTTCCGGCCCACTTGGTGTGTGCTTGGGCTGAGCAATGAAGCATATTCATGTAGAGACTCTTCTTGGAGTTAAACGCCAGCTTTTATGCCAGTTTGGGCGTTTAACTCCCATTTAGGTGCCAGTTCCGGCGTTTAACGCTGGAATTTCTTGAGGTGACTTTGAATGCCGGTTTGGGCCATCAAATCTTGGGCAAAGTATGGACTATCATATATTGCTGGAAAGCCCAGGATGTCTACTTTCCAACGCCGTTGAGAGCGCGCCAATTGGGCTTCTGTAGCTCCAGAAAATCCACTTCGAGTGCAGGGAGGTCAGAATCCAACAGTATCTGTAGTCCTTTTGAGTCTCTGGATCAGATTTTTGCTCAGATCCCTCAATTTCAGCCAGAAAATACCTGAAATCACAGAAAAACACACAAACTCATAGTAAAGTCCAGAAAAGTGAATTTTAGCTAAAAACTAATAAAAATATACTAAGAACTCAACTAAAACTACTAAAAACATACTAAAAACAATGCCAAAAAGCGTACAAATTATCCGCTCATCAATTGCACAGACCAAAAGGCATCCTTCTGTAAGCAAACATGCCAGAAGGGCAGGTAAATGCTGTTTTTTCTTGGTCCTGAGGATCTACTGCAATTTGGTTGTAGCCTGAATAGCCATCCAAAAAGCAGTAATAATCATGACCAGCTAGTCTTTCTAGCATTTGGTCTATGAATGGTAAAGGAAAATGATCCTTTCTGGTGGCTGTATTGAGCCTTCTGTAGTCAATACACATACGCCACCCTGTGACTGTTCTTGTAGGAACCAGTTCATTTTTTTCATTATGAACCACTGTCATGCCTCCCTTCTTGGGGACAACTTGGACAGGGCTCACCCAGGGGCTATCAGAAATAGGATAAATAATCCCAGCCTCTAGTAATTTAGTGACCTCTTTCTGCACTACCTCCTTCATGGCTGGATTTAGCCTCCTTTGTGGTTGAACCACTGGTTTGGCATTATCCTCCAACAGGATCTTGTGCATGCATCTAGCTGGGCTAATGCCTTTGAGATCACTTATGGACCACCCAAGAGCTGTCTTGTGTGTCCTTAGCACTTGAATCAGTGCTTCCTCTTCCTGTGGATTTAAAGCAGAGCTTATAATCACTGGAAAAGTTTCACCCTCTCCCAGAAATGCATACTTCAGGGATGGTGGTAGAGGTTTGAGTTCAGGTTTTGGAGGTTTATTCTCTTCCTGAGGAATTTTCGAAAATTCCTTTGATTCCTCTAGTTCTTCTTGATCAGGTTGAGCATCTTTGAAGATGTCCTCAAGCTCTGATTCTAGGCTTTCAGCCATATTGATCTCTTCTACCAGAGAGTCAATAATGTCAGCGCCCATGCAGTCATTTGGTGTGTCTGGATGCTGCATAGCTTTCACAGCATTCAACTTGAACTCATCCTCATTGACTCTTAGGGTTACTTCCCCTTTGTGCACATCAATGAGAGTTCATCCAGTTGCTAGGAAAGGTCTTCCTAGAATGAGAGTTGCACTCTTGTGCTCCTCCATTTCCAGCACCACAAAGTCAGTTGGAAAGGCAAAGGGCCCAACCTTGACAATCATGTCCTCTATTATGCCTGATGGGTGTTTAATGGAGCCATCAGCAAGTTGAAGGCATATCCTGGTTGGTTTGACTTCCCCAGTCAACCCAAGCTTTCTGATAGTGGATGCAGGTATTAGATTGATGCTTGCTCCAAGATCACATAGGGCAGTATTGGTGCAAGCGCCCTCTAATGTGCATGGTATCATAAAGCTTCCAGGATCTTGAAGCTTTTCTGGTAAGCTTTTCAGAATGACTGCACTGCATTCTTCAGTGAGAAACACTTTTTCAGTTTCTCTCCAATCCTTCTTATGACTTAAGATCTCTTTCATGAACTTAGCATTAGAAGGTATTTGCTCAAGTGCCTCTGCAAACGGAATCTTTATTTCAAGAGTCCTTAGATAGTCTGCAAAGCGGGCAAATTGCTTATCATGTTCCGCTTTGCGGAGTTTCTGAGGATAAGGCATCTTGGCTTGATATTCTTCAACCTTAGATGCTGCAGGTTTATTCCTTACAGAAGTGGTTGAAGAAGCCTTGTTAGAGGGATTACTGTCAGCACTCTCAAGTGTCTGATCCTCCCTTGGCGTATGAACGCCAGGATTGGGTGGAACTTGGGCGTTTAACGCCAACTTTTCCCCCTTTTCTGGCGTTTGAACGCCAGAACTGGGCAAGGAATGGGCGTTTAACGCCAGCTTTCCTTCCCTTTCTGGCATTTGAACGCCAATAACCTTCCTCTCTGGGCTCTTACTGTCCTCAGAGGGATTTTGAATAGTGGTTTGGTTATCCTCTGTCAATTGTTCCTTGTTTGGCTTTCTGCTCTTTTGAACAGAGGTATTCAGTGTCTTCCCACTCCTCAGTTGAACTGCTTGACATTCCTCTGTTATCTGTTTAGATATTTGCTGTTTTGCTTGATTCAACTGCAGTTCTATGTTCTTGTTAGCAACCTTAGTATCATGGAGCATTTCTTTAAATTCTGCTAACTATTCTGTCATCAGGAGCAATTGTTGATTAAGCTCATTCATCTGTTCTTGAGGATTAGGATCAGTGACTAATGCCATGACTTCCTCCTTTGGAACGAACTCATTGCTAGAATATAAGTATTGGTTTCTAGCAACAGTGTCTATAAGCTCTTGAGCTTCTTCAATTGTCTTCCTCATGTGTATAGATCCACCAGCTGAGTGGTCTAAAGACATCTGAGCTTTTTCTGTGAGCCCATAGTAGAAGATGTCTAACTGTACCCACTCTGAAAACATTTCAAAGGGGCATTTTCTAAGCATACCTCTATACCTCTCCCAGGCATTATAAAGGGATTCATTATCCTCTTGTTTAAAGCCTTGGATGTCCAGCCTTAGCTGTGTCATCCTCTTTGGAGGGTAAAAATGATTCAGGAATTTGTCTGATAACTGTTTCCATGTCTTTATGCTTGCTGTAGGTTGGTTATTCAACCACCTTTTAGCTTGATCTTTTACAGCAAATGGAAACAGTAATAGTCTGTAGACATCCTGATCTACCTCTTTATCATGTACTGTGTCAGCAATTTGTAAGAACTGTGCCAGAAACTCAGTAGGTTCTTCCTGTGGAAGACCGGAATACTGGCAATTTTGCTGCACTATGATAATGAGTTGAGGATTTAGCTCAAAGCTGCTTGCTTTGATGGGAGGTGTACAGATGCTACTCTCATATGCAGCTGTAATGGGGTTAGCATATGACCCCAGAGTCCTTTTGGACTGATCAATCCCTCTTAGGTCCATGATGGACAAAAGGGAAATGATGATGATTGCAAACAGATAAATTTTGTTTTTTTTTTGAATTTAATCGAAAAATTAAAATAAAACAAAAGGAAATTAAAGTAAAAAATTCGAAAATAAAAAAGAAAACAAGATCAAAGCAAATTGAGAACTAAATCAATCAGTTAATTAAAAAGATTTTGAAAATAGCAATTAAAAAGATATGATTGAAAAATTTTTATGAAAAAGATTTGATTTTTGAAAAGAGGAAAGAGAAAAACCACAAAAAGACACCAAACTTAAAATTTTTAGAAAATCAAACACTAATTTTCGAAAATTTTAAAGGAAAAACACAAAGAGGACACCAAACTTAGAATTTTTATGAATCAAAAAGAGACTAAAGACATGCAAATTCGAAAAATTAAAAGAAAAACAAAAGCATGCAATTGACACCAAACTTAAAATATGAAACTAGACTCAACTAAAAGACTCTAAACCAACAAAAATAAAACAGTCATAATCTAAGCAACAAGATAAGCCGTCAGTTGTCCAAACTCGAACAATCCCCGACAACGGCGCCAAAAACTTGGTGCACGAAATTGCAATAACACTTTTGCAATCCCGCACAACTAACCAGCAAGTGCACTGGGTCGTCCAAGTAATACCTTGCGTGAGCAAGGGTCGATCCCACGGAGATTGTCGGCTTGAAGCAAGCTATGGTTATCTTGTAAATCTTAGTCAGGATATCAGAAATTATCAGGATTGATTGTGAAAAGCAAAAGAACATGAAATAGGTACTTGTTTTGCAGTAATGGAGAATAGGTTGAGGCTTTGGAGATGCTCCATCTTCTGAATCTCTGCTTTCCTACTGTCTTCTTCATCAAACACGCAAAGCTCCTTCCATGGCAAGCTGTATGTAGGATTTCACCGTTGTCAGTGGCTACCTCCCATCCTCTCAGTGAAAATGTTCCTATGCTCTGTCACAGCATGGCTAATCAGCTGTCGGTTCTCGGTCAGGCCGGAATAGAATCCATCGATCCTTTTGCGTCTGTCACTAACGCCCCGCCTGCTAGGTGTTTGAAGCACGTCACAGTCATTCAGTCATTGAATCCTACTCAGAATACCACAGACAAGGTTTAGACCTTCCGGATTCTCTTGAATGCCGCCATCAGTTCTAGCTTATACCACGAAGATTCTGGTTAAGGAATCCAAGAGATATCTACTCAATCTAAAGTAGAACAGAGGTGGTTGTCAGGCACATGTTCATAGTTGAGAATGATGATGAGTGTCACGGATCATCACATTCATCTGGGTTAAGAGCAAGTGATATCTTAGAATGGAAGCAAGCATGATTGAATAAGAAACAGTAGTAATTGCATTAATCCATCAAGACACAGCAGAACTCCTCACCCCCAACCATGGGGTTTAGAGACTCATGCCGTGGAATGTACACAAAGAAACGTGTAAAATATCATGAGGTACAGATACAATGTCAAAAGGTCCTATTAATAGTAAACTAGTATCCTAAGGTTTACAGAAATGAGTAAATGACAGAAAAATCCAATTCCGGGCCCACTTGGTGTGTGCTTGGGCTGAGCATTGAAGCATTTTCATGTAGAGACCTTTTCTGGAGTTAAACGCCAGCTTTTATGCCAGTTTGGGCGTTTAACTCCAGCTTTTATGCCAGTTCTGGCGTTTAACGCTGGAATTCCTGAGGGTGACTTTGAACGCCGGTTTGGGCCATCAAATCTTGGGCAAAGTATAAACTATCATATATTGCTGGAAAGCCCAGGATGTCTACTTTCTAACGCCGTTGAGAGCGCGCCAATTGGGTTTCTGTAGCTCTAGAAAATCCACTTCGAGTGCAGGGAGGTCAGAATCCAACAGCATCTGCAGTCCTTTTCAGTCTCTGAATCAGATTTTTGCTCAGAACCTTCAATTTCAGTCAGAAAATATCTGAAATCACAGAAAAACACACAAACTCATAGTAAAGTCCAGAAAAGTGAATTTTAACTAAAAACTAATAAAAATATACTAAAAACTAACTAAATCATACTAAAAACATACTAAAAACAATGCCAAAAAGCGTATAAATTATCCGCTCATCAGGGGTTGAGGAGTGGGAGTTGATGGTGTATCCATGCGTGCAAGAAGAGCTTGTAGTGTAGAGGTGAGGCCGGTGAGGCCGGAAGCAAGTGTGTTTTGTAGTTCCTTTTGGCCTTGGATAATGGTCCGGAGTGTTTCGTCTTGATTGGAGGGGGTGGTTGCATATGTGAGTTGAGGAATTTGTGATTGGTTGGGTGGTGGTCTTTGATGTGGTGGTTGATATGTTTGGTAGTTTCTTTGTGGGTTTTTTTGGTTATATGGTTAATTTTGTGAGTTGTATGGTCGGTTTTGTGAGAAATTTTGTGAGTTGTTGCTCCATCTTTGACCTCCTCCATTGTTGTTGTTGTCCCTATTCCCTTGTTGATGATTGTCTCTCCAATTTTGATTATTGTGTCCACTTCCTTGGTTGTAGCCTCCTCCTTGATAAGGAAGCCCTTGGTTAGGATTACCGCCTTGGTAGTACCCTTGATTGGGGCGGTCATAGAAATTATGGGTAGCCACCAAGGTGTTGTCTTCTTGAAGGCTTGGGCACTCATCCGTGTAGTGAGAGTAGCAAGAGCAAATGCCACATACTTTTTGAGGGACCAATTGTTGGTTGTGTTGTTGAAGTGGTGGAGGGTGTTGTTGATATGATTGAGGTTGTTGTGGTTGTTGTTGGTTCAATTGGAGTTGCCTCAAGATGGATGTCATCTCATTCAAGGATTGAGTTAGAGCGGTGGTTTCACTACTAGTTGATACCTCGTTCACGGTCCTTGGACGGTTGACTCTTCACCTCATATGTTGATTGGATTCGGCTAAGTCAATAATAAGTTGCCATGCCTCCTCCGCGGTTTTATATTTGGACAAAGAACCATTGCTAGAAGTGTCCAAGAGGGTTCTATCTTGCTCTCGCATCCCTTGACATATGTATCCAAGCAATACTTGAGTGTCGATCATGTGATTAGGGCATGCATCTAGTAGTTTGCGAAACCGTTCCCAATACTCATAGAGTGGTTCCGTCTCACCTTGCACAATACAAGACATTTCCTTCCTTAGCCTATCCATCTTTTCCGGGGGCAAGAATTTATCCAAGAATCCCCTTCTAAGTAGGTCCCAATCGGAGGTAACTTCACTAGAGAGGGTGTAGAACCATTATTTAGCCCTGTCCTCAAGAGAGAAAGGGAAAGCAAACAACCATATAGCAACTTCATCGGACCCTTCCCGTCTAGTAGTCGAGCATATGCGATGGAAGTCCTTGAGATGTCGAATAGGGTCTTGTGCGGGAAGCCCGTGAAACTTGGGTAGGAGGTTGATCAAAGTGGTCTTCAATTCAAAGTTTGCATTCAAGTTGGGGTGAGTTACATGAAGGGGTTGAAGGACATAATCCAGTGCACCCGCTTCCTTGATGGTAACTCTCCTCGGAGCATCCATGGTATTAGTACCTAAAACAAAAGAAGAATTGTTAGTGAGATTGATGGGAGTATGATTAATGCTTTCTTTGAGTGACGGTTCAATGTTCACTTCTAGTAAGGTGGTTGAGGTGGTGAAAACCTCTTCACCTTTCCCAAACTTTAGCCACCTCCGAGCTTGTCTAACATGAAACAAAGTTCGTTCTATTTCCGGATCAAAAGGGACTAAGCTCGGATTCGGTTGTGAACGCGTCATGCAATGAAGGAGAAATAAAATTCATGGTAACGATGAGGGGTTAGTCACTTGAACAATTTACAATGAAGTGTAACTATGTACATATATACACGCTTAATCCAAACAATAACATGGCACACTAGGCAATATTCCCCGGCAACGGCGCCATTTTGATGAACGAAATTTAGCATGCCGAATTAGAATTCAAAGGTGAACATGATCGTGAGTATAGTCTAATCGACACTTAAATCTCGCACCAAACAATCCTACAATCTATATCCGAGAGTACTAGTCTCCCGAGTCGTCCTCCCTTGGAATTACCAAAGTGTGCATCTTATTGATTTAGCAAGCCTTGTTGGATTTCTTTGAAGGTTTTAGCAAAGTAATGAGAAACAAACAATCAATCATCAAAAGAATTGGCTTAGGGTTGGCATTAGAAATTCTATCCTTATAGTCCATTCAATGATGACAACAATTAGGCCTTGCTTCATTTAGTTATCCCCTAGGTGTAGAGGAAAGTCAAATGAAAGCAATCAACTCGAGTCACAAGTCCTAGCTTCACCTCATGGGAATCTAGCTTTAGTGCACTCCAAGCCAATTAGCAATCCCTAATTCCAAATCAATCATTAACACAACTATTCAACTTCTTCTAATAACCAAACCCTATGCCAAGTGAGAAATTTCTACTCCATAACTAATGTTGACATTTTATCAAACATGTGATGAGCAAGAAAGAAAGTCATAGTAAAATGAGAAGAAAAGTAGAATTGAAAGTATTGCAACACAAGGATCTAACACAAGTATCAAAGAGTAACAATGAAAATCAAATTCTCAAAGTATTGATGAAATCCAAAATTACAAAGTTGAATTCTAGATCTATGAGAATTGATCAATTACAACTACTACTTTAAATTGGAGAAGAAAATCTATGACATGAACAAAGTGGAGTGAGAATTGTAATGGATCTCACCAAAAAGTGATTGAAAATTCAGAAATTGGATGAAGATGAACCCTAGTGAAAAGCTTGGAATCTCCCTCTTCTTCTCCCAAAAATGTAACCAACTATCCCCCAAAAATATCTAAAATCTAGAAAATGAACTAAGTGTCTTCAACCCTTGCTCCTTTGGTCTTCTTAAGCTTTTCCCGCCAAGGCATTTCCCCAAAAGTGGGATTCTTAACTACCTCCACGCCTAAGTCACGTGACTTCTTAAAAAAAATCATATTCGCAAATCGGCGCGCACGCGCAAAGTACGCGCGCGCGCCACCGAGGTGTCTTGTAATGTGCGCGGAGGCGTGATGTACGCGTGCGCGCCCATGAAGATCATGGCTTGGCCGCTACTCAAGCCGGCTCGTGGCTTGGCTCTTGGCTTCGGCTTCACGTTGCTCTATCCGCGCGGACGCGCCAGGTGCGCGCACGCGCCCATGCGGAAATTTCCAAAGCTCAATTCTCATGCTTCCTTTCTTTGCACCCGTCTTCCTTCTCTCTTCCGGTCCATTCCTACTCTATATTCTGGAACCACTTAACACACAAGTCACGGCATCGAATGGCATCAAGAGAAGATTAGAAATGTATCTATTTTAGTGCAAAATAAGCATGTTTTCATTCATGGGGCAAAACTAGGAAAGGAATGAAAAATCTTGTATTTTCATATAGAAAGTGTGTGGAATCATTGATAAAACCCCTGAAATCAGCACAAGTTGAACCCTCAAAATGGGGTTTGTCAGTTGCCTCAAGATGGATGTCATCTCGCTCAAGGATTGAGTTAGAGCGGTGGTTTCATTACTAGTTGATACCTCATTCACGGTCCTTGGGCGGTTGACTCTTCGCCTTATATGTTGATTGGATTTGGCTGTTTTATATTTGGACAAAGAACCATTGCTAGAAGTGTCCAAGAGAGTTCTATCTTGCTCTCGCATCCCTTGACATATGTATCCAAGCAATACTTGAGTGTCGATCATGTGATTAGGGCATGCATCTAGTAGCTTGCGAAACCGTTCCCAATACTCGTAGAGTGGTTCCGTCTCACCTTGCACAATACAAGACATTTCCTTCCTTAGCCTATCCATCTTCTCTGGGGGCAAGAATTTATCCAAGAATCCTCTTCTAAGTAGGTCCCAATCGGAGGTGACTTTACTAGATAGAGTGTAGAACCATTCTTTAGCCTTGTCCTCAAGAGAGAAAGGGAAAGCAAACAACCATATAGCAACTTCATCGGATCCTTCCCGTCTAGTAGTTGAGCATATGCGATGGAAGTCCTTGAGATGTCGAATAGGGTCTTGTGCGGGAAGCCCGTGAAACTTAGGTAAGAGGTTGATCAAAGCGGTCTTCAATTCAAAGTTTGCATTCAAGTTGGGGTGAGTTACATGAAGGGGTTGAAGGACATAATCCGGTGAACCCGCTTCCTTGATGGTAACTCTCCTCGGAGCATCCATGGTACTAGTATCTAAAACAAAAGAAGAATTGTTAGTGAGATTGATGGAAGTATGACTAATGCCTTCTTTGAGTGACGGTTCAATGTTCACTTTTATTAAGGTGGTTGAGGTGGTGAAAACCTCTTCACCTTTCCCAAACTTTAGCCGCCTCCGAGCTTGTCTAATATGAAACAAAGTTCGTTCTATTTCCAGATCAAAAGGGACTAAGCTCGGATTCGGTTGTGAACGCGTCATGCAATGAAGGGGAAATGAAATTCATGGTAATGATGAGGGGGTTAGTCACTTGAACAATTTACAATGAAATGCAACTATGTACACTTATTCCAAACAATAACATGGCACACTAAGTAAATTCCCCGGCAACGGCGCCATTTTGATAAACGAAATTTAGCATGCCGAATTAGAATCCGAAGATGAATATGATCGTGAGTATAGTCTAATCGACACTTAAATTTCGTACCAAACAATCCTACAATCTATATCCGAGAGTACAAGTCTCCCGAGTCGTCCTCCCTTGGAATTGTCAAAGTGTGCATCTTATTGATTAGAAAGCCTTGTTAGGATTCTTTGAAGGTTTTAGCAAAGTAATAGGAAACAAACAATCAATCATTAAAAGACTTGGCTTAGGGTTGGCATTAGAATTTCTATCCTTATAGTTCACTCAATGATGACAACAATTAGGCATTGCCTCATTTAGTTATCCCCTAGGTATAGAGGAAAGTCAAATGAAGATAATCAACTTGAGTCACAAGTCCTAGCTTCACCTCATGGGAATCTAGCTTTAGTGCACTCCAAGTCAATTAGCAATCCCTAACTCCAAATCAACAATTGACACAACTATTCAACTTCTTCTAATGGCCCAACCCTATGCCAAATGAGAAATTTCTACTCCATAACTACTGTTGACATTTTATCAAACATTTGATGAGCAAGAAAGAAAGTCATAGTAAAATGAGAAGAAAAGTAGAATTAAAAGTATTGCAACACAAGGAACTAACAACAAGTATCAAAGAGCAACAATGAAAATCAAATTCTCAAAGTATTGATGAAATCCAAAATTACAAAGTTGAATTCTAGATCTATGAGAATTGAGCAATTACAACTACTACTTGAAATTGGAGAAGAAAATCTATGACATGAACAAAGTGAAGTGAGAATTGTAATGGATCTCACCAAAGAGTGATTAAAAATTCAGAAATTGGATGAAGATGAACCCTAGTGAAAGCTTGGAATCTCTCTCTCCTTCTCCAAGAGTGTAACTAACCAACCTCTCAAAATATCTAAAATCTAGAAAATGAACTAAAAGTCCTTAACCCTTGCTCCTTTGGTCTTCTTAAGCTTTTCCCGCCAAGGCATTTCCCCAAAATGGGATTCCCAACTACCTCCACGCCTAAGTCACGTGACTTCTTAAAAAAATCATGTTCGAACATCGGCGCGCACGCGCAAGGTACGCGCGCGCGCCACCATCTTGTAATGTGCACGGAGGCGCGATGTACGCGTGCGCGCCCATGAAGATCATGGCTTAGCCGCTACACAAATCGGCTCGCGGTTTGGCTCTCAGCTTCGACTTCTAGTTACTCTATCCACGCGGACGCGTCAAGTGCGCGCACGCGTCCATGCTGAGATTTCCAAGACTCAATTCTCATGCTCCCTTCCTTTGCACCCGTCCTCCTTCTCTCTTCCGGTCCATCCATGCCCTATATTCTGAAACCACTTAACACACAAGTCACGGCATCGAATGGCATCAAGAGAAGATTAGAAATGTATCTATTTTAGTGCAAAATAAGCATGTTTTCATCCATGGGGCAAAACTAGGAAAGGAACACAAAATCTTGTATTTTCATATAGAAAGTGTGTGGAATCATTGATAAAACCCCTGAAATCAACACAAGATAAACCCTCAAAATGGGGTTTATCATTGAGTTGTTCCCAATAGTTGTTGGGAGAAAAGTGCATCCCTTGAGGCATCTCAGGGATTTCTTGATGATGAGCTTCCTCATGCATCTCTTGAGATCCGTGTAGGGTCTCTCTTGCTTGCTCCATCCTCTTCTTGGTGATGTGCTTATCCTCTTCAATGGGGATGTCTCCTTCTATGATAACTCCAGCTGAGTAACATAGATGGCAAATAAGGTGAGGAAAAGCTAGCCTTGCCATGGTGGAGGGCTTTTCGGCTATTTTGTAGATTTCATTGGAGATGACTTCATGAACTTATACTTCCTCTCCAATCATGATGCTATGAATCATGATGGCCCGATCCACAGTAACTTCAGATCGGTTGCTAGTGGGAATGATGGAGTGTTGAATGAACTCCAACCATCCTCTAGCCACAGGCTTGAGGTCCAGTCTTCTTAGTTGAACTGGCTTGCCTTTGGAGTCTCTTTTCCTTCCACACATATGTCCATTAGGACTTGGTCCAACCTTTGATTAAAGTTGACCCTTCTAGTGTAGGGGCGTACATCTTCTTGCATCATGGGCAAGTGGAACGCCAACCTCACATTCTCCGGACTAAAATCTAAGTATTTCCCCCGAACCATTGTAAGATAATTCTTTGGACTCGGGTTCATACTTTGATCATGGTTCCTAGTGATCCATGCATTGGCATAGAACTCTTGAACCATTAAGATTCCGAGTTGTTGCATGGGGTTGGTTAGGACTTCCCAACCTCTTCTTCGGATCTCATGTCGGATCTCCGGATACTCATTTTTCTTGAGCTTGAAAGGGACCTCAGGGATCACCTTCTTCTTTGCCACAACATCATAGAAGTGGTCTTGATGGCTTTTGGAGATGAATCCTTCCATCTCCCATGACTCGGAGGTGGAAGCTTTTGTCTTCCCTTTTCCTTTTCTAGAGGATTCTCCGGCCTTAGGTGCCATTGATGGTAATGAAAAAACAAAAAGCTTATGCTTTTACCACACCAAACTTAAAATATTGCTCGCCCTCGAGCAAGAGAAAAAAGAAGAGAAGAAGAAGAAGAAGAAAATATGGAGGAGAAGGGGGAGTGTAGGTTTCGGCCAACGTATAGAAGAGGGGGTTGTGTTGTGTGAAAATGAAGTAGAATGGAAGGGTATATATAGGGAGGGGAGAGGGTGTAGTTTCGGTCATTTAGGGTGGGTTTGGGTGGGAAAGTGGTTTTGAATTTTGAAGGTAGGTGGGGTTTATGGGGAAGAGTGGATGGATGTGAGTGGTGGGGGAGGGGTAATTGGAAAGAGAGATTGAAGTTGTTGGGAAGTGTGATATGGGAAAGAGTGTTATAGGATTAGGAGGTAAGGTGGGAATATGTTAGGTGGGGATCCTGTGGGGTCCACAGATCCTGAGATGATCCTGTGGGGTCCACAGATCCTGAGGTGTCAAGGAATTACATCCCTGCACCAAATAGGCATGCAAAATGCCTTTGCATACCATTCTGGCATTTAAACGCCGAGGTGATGCACGTTCTGGGCGTTCAACGCCCATGTGTAGCATGTTCTGGGCGTTTAACGCCCATGTGTAGCATGTTTCTGGCGTTGAACGCCAGTTCCATGCTTGCTACTAGCGTTCAGAGCCAGCTCTTCTCAAGGCACATTCCAGGCGTTCAAACGCCAGAATGTTGCTTGTTTCTGGCGTTCAGCACCAGATTCATGCTCTGTTCTGGCGTTGAACGCCAGCCAGATGCTCCTTACTGTCGTTGAACGCCAGTCTATCCTTCCTCCAGGGTGTGATTTTTCTTCTGCTGTTTTTGATTCTGTTTTCAATTTTTATATTTTTTTCGTGACTCCACATGATCATGTACCTAATAAAACACAAAATAACAATAAAATAAAATAAAATAAAAATTAGATAAATAAAATTGGGTTGCCTCCCAACAAGCGCTTCTTTAATGTCAATAGCTTGACAATGGGCTTTCATCGAGCCACAAGGTGATCAGGTCAATGTTGTATAGTCCCAACACCAAACTTAGAGTTTGGATATGGGGTCTTAACACCAAATTTAGAGTTTGGTTGTGGCCTCTCAACACCAAACTTAGAGTTTGACTGTGGGGGCTCTTCTTGACTCTGAACTTGAGAGAAGCTTTTTGTGCTCACTCTCTTTTGTCACAGAGGGATGGCCATGTGTCTTAAACACAAGGTAGTCCCCATTCAATTGAAGGACTAATTCACCTCTGTTGACATCTATCACAGCTCCTGTTGTGGCTAGGAAAGGTCTTCCAAGGATGATACACTCATCTTCTTCCTTCCTAGTGTCTAAGATTATGAAATCAGCAGGGATGTAAAGGCCTTCAACCTTTACTAACACATCCTCTACTACTACATAAGCTTGTCTTAATGACTTTTCTACCAATTGTAATGAGAACAAGGCAGGTTGTACCTCAATGATCCCCAGCTTTTCCATTACAGAGAGTGGCATAAGATTTATCCCTGACCCCAGATCACATAGAGCTTTTTCAAAGGTCAATGTGCCTATGGTACAAGGTATTAAGAACTTGCCAGGATCTTGTCTCTTTTGAGGTAAAATTTGCTGAATCCAGGTATCTAGTTCACTAATGAGCAAGGGAGGTTCACTTTCCCAAGTCTCATTACCAAACAACTTGGCATTCAGCTTCATAATAGCTCCTAAATATTGAGCAACTTACTCTCCAGTCACATCTTCATCCTCCTCAGAGGAAGAATAGTCTTCAGAGCTCATGAATGGCAGAAGGAGATTTAATGGAATCTCTATGGTCTTTATATGAGCCTCAGATTCCTTTGGATCCTTAATAGGAAATTCCTTCTTGCTTGAGAGACATCCCAGGAGGTCTTCCTCACTAGGATTTTCGTCCTTCTCCTCCCTTGTGCATTCGGCCATATTGATTACATCAATGGCTTTGCACTCTCCTTTTGGATTCTCTTCTGTATTGCTTGGGAGAATACTGGGAGGAGTTTCAATGACTTTCTTACTTAGCTGGCTCACTTGTGCCTCCAGATTTCTGATGGAGGATCTTGTTTCACTCATGAAACTGAAAGTGGCCTTTGACAGATCAGAGACTAGATTGGCTAAATTAGAAGTTTTTTGTTCAGAATTCTCTGTCTGTTGCTGAGAAGATGATGGAAAAGGCTTGCTATTGCTCAGCCTATTGCGTCCACCATTGTTAAAGCCTTGTTGAGGCTTTTGTTGATCCTTCCATGAGAAATTTGGATGATTTCTCCATGATGAATTATAGGTGTTTCCATAAGGTTCACCCATGTAATTAACCTCTGCCATTGCAGGGTTCTCAGGATCATAAGCTTCTTCAGAAGCTGCCTCTTTAGTACTGTTGGATGCATTTTGCCATCCATTCAGACTTTGAGAGATCATGTTGACTTGCTAAGTCAACACTTTGTTCTGAGCCAATATGGTATTCAGAGCATCAATTTCAAGAACTCCCTTCCTCTAAGGTATCCCATCATTCACGGAATTCCTCTCAGAGATGTACATGAATTGGTTATTTGCAACCATGTCAATGAGTTCTTGAGCTTCTTCAGGCGTTTTCTTTAAGTGAATAGATCCACCTGCAGAATGGTCCAATGACATTTTCGAAAACTCAGATAGACCATAATAAAATATATCTAATATGGTCCATTCTGAAAACATGTCAGATGGACACCTTTTGGTCAACTGCTTGTATCTTTCTCAAGCTTCATAGAGGGATTCACCATCTTTTTGTTTGAAGGTCTGAACATCCACTCTAAGCTTGCTCAGCTTTTGAGGAGGAAAGAATTTATCCAAGAAAGCCGTGACCAGCTTATCCCAGGAGTCCAGGCTATCCTTAGGTTGTGAATCCAACCATATTCTAGCTCTGTCTCTTACAGCAAAAGGGAAAAGCATGAGTCTGTAGACTTCAGGATCAACTCCATTTGTCTTAACAGTCTCACAAATCTACAAGAACTCAGTTAAAAACTGGTAAGGATCTTCAGATGGAAGTCCATAAAACTTGCAGTTCTGTTGCATTAAAGCAACTAGTTGAGGCTTAAGCTCAAAATTATTGGCTCCAGTGGCAAGAATGGAGATGCTTCTTCCATCAAATTTGGATGTTGGTTTTATGAAGTCACCAAGCATTCTCCTTGCATTATTGTTGTTGGGTTCGGCTACCATCTCCTTCTCTTGTTCTAATATTTCTGAAAGGTTACCTTTAGATTGTTGTAATTTAGCTTCTCTTAGTTTTCTCTTCAGAGTCCTTTCAGGTTCGGGATCAATTTCAACAAGAGTGCCTTTTTCCTTGTTCCTGCTCATATGAAAGAGAAGAAAACAAGAAAAGAAGAGGAATCCTCTATGTCACAGTATAGAGATTCCTTTATGTTAGTAGAAGAAGAAAGGGGGGAAGAGTGAAGAAGAATGGGTTCGGATTTTTAGATGAAGAGAGGTGAAGAGAAGTGTTAGTAAATAAATAATTAAATAGAATAAGAAAAGAGAGGGAGAATTTCGAAAATAATTTTGAAAAAGAGGTTAGTATTTTCGAAAATTAAAGATAAGATAAGATTAAAATTAAAATTTAAAACAAAAAAGTTTTTGAAAAAGAGATGAGATATTTTCGAAAATTAGAGAGGGAAAAGTAGTTAGGTGGTTTTGAAAAAGATAAGAAACAAACACAAAGTCAAAGAGTTAGTTGAAAAAGATATTAAAATTAAATTTGAAAAGGTAAGAAGATAAGAAGATAAGATAAGATATTTTAAAATCAAATTTTTGAAGAAGATAAAATTTCGAAAAAGATATGATAAAAAGATAAGATAAGATATGATAAAAAGATATGGTTGAAAAAGATTTAATTTAATTTTAAAATTAATTACTTCACTAACAAGAAACTTCAAGATAAGATTCTAGAACTTAAGGATTGAACCTTTCTTAACAAGAAAATAACAAACTTCAAATTTTTGAATCAATCACATTAATTATTAGTGAATTTTCGAAAATTTGATATAAAGATAAGAAAAATATTTTGAAAATATTTTGAAAAATATTTTTAAAATTTTCGAAGAAAAAAAAAGGAAAAATGGAAAAGATATGATTTTTTAAAAAAGATTTTGAAAAGATAAGATTTTTAAAATTGAAAATTTGACTTGACTTATAAGAAACAACTAATTTTAAAAATTTTTGACCAAGTCAACCCAAAATTTCGAAAATTTGGAGGGAAATAAGGAAAAGATATTTTTTTGATTTTTAAATTTTTAATGATGAGAGAGAAAAACATAAAAATGACCCAAAACATGAAAATTTTGGATCAAAACACATGATGCATACAAGAATACTATGAATGTTAACATGAACACCAAGAACACTTTGAAAATCATGATGAACATCAAGAACAAATTTTTGAAAATTTTTTATGCAAAGAAAACATGCAAGACACCAAACTTAGAAATCTTTAATGCATGGACTCTAACAAACGAAAAATGCATATGAAAAACAACAAACAACATAAAATAAGAAAACATCAAGATCAAACAAGAAGACTTGTCAAGAACAACTTGAAGATCATGAAGAACACTATGAATGCATGAATTTTTGAAAAATGCAAGAAAAAAAAATTTAAAGCATGTAATTAACACCAAACTTAAAAATTGACTCAAGATTCAAACAAGAAACACAAAATATTTTTTATTTTTATGGTTTTATTAATTTTTTGGATTTTTATTAATTTTTTCGAAAATAAAGTTTGGAAAAACAAAAAAAAAGAAAAGAAAAATTTTGAAAAAGATTTTTGAAAAATTTTTGAAAAGAAAATTACCTAATCTGAGCAACAAGATGAACCGTCAGTTGTCCATACTCGAACAATCCCCGGCAACGGCGCCAAAAACTTGGTGGACGAAATTGTGATCCTCAAAGTTGGTCTCTTTGTACTTGTATGAAATTTAAATATTGGCTCTATCAAAAATACCCCAAAGAGATCATGGTATGATGAATTGGGATCTTAATAATCCCTGGTAATGGCACGTGTGATCATAACTCCGTTCAACTTAACCAGCAAGTGTACTGGGTCATCCAAGTAATACCTTACGTGAGTAAGGGTCGATCCCACAGAGATTGTTGGTATGAAGCAAGCTATGGTCACCTTGTAAATCTCAGTCAGGCAGATTAAATTAATTTATGATAGGTTCGAAAATTAATAATAAACAGAAAATAAAATAGGATAGAAATACTTATGTAAATCAATAGTGGGAATTTCAGATAGGCGTATGGAGATGCTGTGCTCCTCTTGAATCCCTACTTTCTTATTACATTCATCCAATCCTTCTTACTCCTTTCCATGGAAAGCTGTATGTAGGGCATCACCGTTGTCAATGGTTACATCCCATCCTCTCAGTGAAAATGGTCCTATGCTCTGTCACAGCACGGCTAATCATCTGTCGGTTCTCAATCAGGTTGGAATAGAATCCCTTGATTCTTTTGCGTCTGTCACTAACGCCCAGCCTTCAGGAGTTCGAAGCTCGTCACAGTCATTCAATTCCAGAATCCTACTCGAAATACCACAGACAAGGTTAGACTTTCTGGATTCCCGGAATCCTACTCGGAATACCACAGACAAGGTTAGACTTTCCGGATTCTCATGAATTCCGCCATCTATCTAGCTTATACCACGAAGATTCTGTTGGGGAATCTAAGAGATATGCGCCCGGCCTAAGGTAGAACGGAAGTGGTTGTCAGTCACGCGCGTTCATAGGTGAGAATGATGATGTGTGTCACGGATCATCACATTCGTCAAGTTGAAGTGCAACGTATATCTTAGAATAAGAATAAAAGAGAATTGAATAGAAAATAATAGTAATTGTATTGAAACTTGAGGTACAGCAGAGCTCCACACCCTTAATCTATGGTGTGTAGAAACTCCACCGTTGAAAATACATAAGTGAAAGGTTCAGGCATGGCCGAATGGCCAGCCCCCAAAACGTGATCAATGGCCTCCTAAGATGAAGAATAAAACAAAACTGAGACCAAAGATGAAACGTGGTCAAAAGACAATTAATACATTAGTAAAAAGTCTTATTTATACTAAACTAGCTACTAGAGTTTACAGAGATAAGTAATTGATGCATAAATTCACTTTCGGAGCCCACTTGGTGTGTGTTTGGGCTGAGCTTGATCTATCTACGAGCTGAGGCTTTTATTGGAGTTGAACGCTGGCCGAAATCAACTCTTTGGCTTTTTGTGCTTCTCTCCACTTGCATGCTTCCTTCCTTGCTTTCTTTGATCCATGCTTAGCCTATTTCAATCCTGGAATTACTAGCAAACACATCAAGGCATCTTATGGAATCAAAGAGGAACTGGAATCCATCAAAATAAGGCTTAAAAAGCATGTTTTTACACTTAGGCACAAATACGGGAGAGATAACAAAACCATGCTAATTTATAGGCTAAATGTGACAAAAGTTTATCAAAATACTCTAAATTCAATACAAGACAAACCCTCAAATTGGGGTTTGTCAAACGCCAAGTTGTAACGTGTTTTGGGCGTTTAACTCTGGGTTGTGACGTGTTTCTGGCGTTTGACTCCAGACAGCAGCATGTACTTGGCGTTGAGCGCCACTTTACGTCGTTAATTCCCGAATAAAGTATGGACTAATATATATTGCTGGAAAGATCTGGATGTCTACGTTCCAACGCCATTAAGAGTGCGCCATTTGGAAAGAAAATCCATTTTGAGTGCAGAGAGGTCAGATTCCAACAGCATCAGTAGTCCTTTTGTCAGCCTTTTTCAGAGTTTTGCTCAAGTCCCTCAATTTCAGCCAGAAATTACCTGAAATTACAAAAAAACAAACAAACTCATAGTAAAGTCCAAAAATGTGAATTTAACATAAAAACTAATGAAAACATCCCTAAAAGTAGCTTGAACTTACTAAAAACTACCTAAAAACAATGCCAAAAAGCGTATAAATTATCCGCTCATCAGTAATCCCTGAAAGAGAACTGAACAAAGGTCCAAGAAAGAGGATTACAAAGTAACTCGATGTGGGTCGATGAGACAAAGTCGGTCCGAAACATAAAGCTACAAAGGTAACCCTTAAAAGAGGGTCACTAACAACTCTTTGGACAAAATCAATGAAACAAAATCAGCAACCACAGCGAACCAAAGAACAAAACAAATTGCTGAAAATAACATCAAAGAAATCAAGCCAATTCAGAAAGATCAGTCAAAGAAAAAGTTCTAACCCTCCCAAGACCTAGAAAGGTACTAAGCCAAGTGCAAGCAGACCTAACATAAAAACTGCTAGTTAAGATAAAAGGTAAACTTCAGAGGCCACTAGAAGCAACACCAAAAGCTCAAAAACTACTCTTTTTTTAAATAAAGCTGCTAAACAATGCAACTAAAAGGGTATCAACAGTCATCAAAATATCATTTACAAAATAAAGAGTTTTAAAAGCCCACAATTCGAGCTATCTACAACGAGCAAGAAGAAAATTCAGTTAACATCCGAAGGCTTCTCAACAGCATCTACTCGGGGTGAAGGATGACGAGTCTGAAGAGGCACCGCATCCACTGTCCCATCATCCCGGTTCAAGATTTGGCAAATCGGTTCCCCCTCTGGGCAATTGATCTCAGCAGTAGAAGTCAGAGAAGTCGGCACAACAGAGGTCTTGGTAGCAGGCAGTGAAGGACGATCATCATCATCAGGATCGTCAGGAACAATCTTACCATCCCTAACAATGTTGTTCAGGCTAAAAAGGGAAAGGTCGAGATCTGGCACGAGAACTTGAACTTGCTCCTTCAGATTCTCCTAAGCAGCAGTAACACTGCCTACAAGGTGACTTTGAAGTTCGGTATAATCGGCCCGGAAAGATTCCAAGCTACTTCTGAGCTCCATCATCTTTCTATAGGTGGTAACATAGCTATCCTTATGTTTTAACGCCGTATCCTCAGCCAGTTGCACAGCAGCAGCTAGACCAATAGCCTGAGCCTTTTCCCCCTTCAACTCCTTTTCCAGCTCGACCACTTTCACCTCGAGCTCCTCCTTCAAACCCTTAATTCGGTCAAACTCCAATTTTTCCTCCTCCATAAAGGCTGTTCCGAGGGTTACCTGAAACTGTAGGTCGATCCCGGACGAGATCTTCTGTGCTAGTCGGCACGGTTGTGTCTGACTTGATGATAGTGGCCGGAGCCACCGTGTCCGACTTGTTGGGCTTGGTGGTGCTGCTGATCCTTCGTCACCGGAGGGTAGTGGTACCTGCAAGGGACTCCGATGCTTAAGTTAGCAAGGGTATTAAGTAGGTTTTTTGTAGAATCAGAGTATCAGTTATACCTGGGTGCTCTAGCATATTTATAATGGTATGGAGTGACCCTTTTAGATAAGATAAGTTAGTTATCTTATCTATGAGTGAGGTCATCTTATCTTCAAGGGAACCGCCCTTATCTCTCTAGGCTTGGACTGCCTTAGGATTTGGGTCGTGTTCCTCTGTTGGTCCCTTTCTGGGCTCTTCCTGGTGATTTGGCCGAGCTCTTTGAGAAGAGGTCGGATAGTCTGATCCGAAGAGGTCAATCACTTTATCGCCAAGCATCCCAGGTCGGACAGCTTGACCCGGGATATGAACAGTGCCCCTGTTCGAGCTCGATCTTTATTCTGGAGGTCGAGTCTTAGTTTTTAGGACTTCGAACCTTCTCGGGTGAAGCCGAACTCGGGCATTTTGTCGATTTTATCTTTGTAGAGTTCCTTTTTGAATGCGGAACATTTCTTCTTTCGTTTCCTCTGAAAGTGCGCGCTTTTGTATTAGAGTCCTAGCCTTAGGAATGCGCGAGGGTTTTAATGCCCCATTAATTGGTTTTAATGCCCCGTTTCTCTTGCTTTTATTTTGGACTTTGCACACAGAAACAGTTTTTCCTCTTCTTTGTAACTTCCCCTTTTCTTTCTCACTTTTCTATTTTTGCCTTTTGTTCCGCCCTTCCGCATTTCTTTTTGCGACGTCACTTGGTGATCGTAGGTGCTCTCTTTGCTTTCGACGACAGCTTTGTCTTCAATCTTCCCTCTGTACGCTTCTTCTTTTTTCAGGTTAGTTCATCTTCTCTTTTGCTTGCATTGTTTTATTTTCCTGGTATAGTAGGGTTTTTACTTGAGTGAATTTTTGCAAAGTTTGAACCTTTTTGCCTTTCTATACTTTTTTGTCGCTGTGATTTCTGGCTGTTTCTTCTCTGGTGTTCCCTTGACAGTTGAAGCTTTCTAAGGTTTTGCATGTTGTTTCCTATTTCTGTGTAAAACGGTTTATTTTGATTTTTGAAGAAAGATTGAGTCTTTGACAACTTTTTTTTTTGCTTGGCATGTTCTTGCTGTTTTGGTAGTTCCCTTTGCTGATAGACTGAAATGACTTTATTTGGTTTATGGCCTTCCGGAGCGTCATTTTTTGTTGAAATAGAGGCTTTATCTTTCTGTAGGCTTGTAGATTTTTCTGAGTCTTTAATCTGCCCCCTAAGATGCCCCTGGATTCTTTTTGGAGTAGGTCCTGGGGTTTCCTTTGTTGTTCTAGCTCGCTTTTTGACACCTATGTACTTTAGTTTAAAGTTGCCTCCATTTATGCTCGAGTTGTTTGATTAGTGTACCGAGATGTTTTTTGAGTAATCTAATCTTCTTTTCTTCTTGTAGGACTAGTTGACCTCATGTCTTCTCGCAAAAATATTGTTGAGACATCTTCCCAAGTCCTCGAAGGTATGGCCGATTGGGTGGATTCTATGGTCCTTCTGTGTGTCTCGTTGGTTGATTCAGAGTTCTGTCAACAACTTAGGCAATTTCATAGGATTTGTGGTAACGGTAGTGATGAGAAGAATTATGAGCTCGTGTCTCCAACTTCTGAGGAAAGGGTCTGTTTTTCTACCCGAGTTACTGGAGAGAGTCCTTTTTTCTATGCCTACGACTTCTTTTTTAGTCAAATTAATATTACTCTTCCTTTTACCTCCTTTGAGACCGACCTGTTATGGTCCTGTAATGTAGCTCCATCCCAACTTCACCCCAATTTCTGGGGTTTTATAAAAATCTTTCAGCTGTTGTGTCGTGAGTTTGGTATTCCTGCTTCACAATCTCTCTTCTTTTATCTTTTCGTCTTGACAAAGCCTGGTGTAGTGAAAAAGAAGGCTGCTTGGGTTTCTTTCTGAGCTTCCCAGGGGAAAACGGTTTTCTCCATGTTTGATGAATTTTTTTGCGATTTCAAAAATTACTTTTTTAGGGTCCAAGCTGTTGAAGGAGATCGGCCCTTTTTCCTGGATGAAAATGATGAACCCATCTTTCCTTTAGAGTGGCAAAAGAATGTAGTGGTATCACGATATTCATGGGAGATGTTAGATGGGGCTGAACGAGCTTTTGTGACTGTGCTGGAAGAAAACTGAGGGCAGCCTCCTCATCTTGACACAAAGAAATTTTTAGCTAACCCCTCTATTCCGAGGGTTACCTGAAACTGTAGGTCGATCTCGGACGAGATCTTCTGTACTGGTCGGGCTGTTGTGTCCGACTTGGTGACGGTGCTGATCTTTCGTCCTCGGAGGGTGGGGGGTACCTGCAAGGGACTCCGATGCTTAAGTTAGCAAGGGTATTAAGCATGTATTGGATAGAATCAGAGTATGAGTTATACCTGGGTGCTCTAGTGTATTTATAATGGTGGGGAGTGACCTTTCCAGAGATAAGATAGTTATCTTTATCTTATCTTATCTTTGAGTGAGGTCTTCTTATCTTCAAGGAAACCGCCTTTATCTCTACCGGATTTGGGCTGCCCGTGGATTTGGGACGTGTTCCTCTATTTGGGCCCTTTATTGGGCTTTCCTGTGACTTGGCTGAGTTCTTTGAGAAGAGGTCGGGTCGTCCTGACCTGAAGAGGTCGGTCGCTTTATCTGTAGAACATCCCGGGTCGGCCAGCTCGACCCAGGGTATGAACAGTGCCCCTGCTTGAGCTCGGTCTTTATCTGGAGGTTGAGTTTTGGACTTCGAGCCTGCTCAGGAAAAGCCGAACTCGAGCATTTTGTTGCTTTATCTTTATAGAGCTCTTTTTTGAATGCGGAACGTTTCTGTTCTTTTTTTTTTTTGAAATCGCGCGTTTTTGCTTTTAGCGCTCCCGCTTTTGAAACGTGCGAGGGTTTAACACCCTCATTAATTGGCTTTAAATGCCCCATTTCTCTTGGTTCTTTTATTTCAAATTTTGTATCCAAAAGACGGTTTTTCTTTTTCCTGTAACTTCCTTTCTTTTCTGCCGTTTTCTGTCCTGCCTTTCTCATCTTCTTTTTGTGACGTTTTTAGCTCTTCACTGGTGCTTCTGCTTCGAGGTTGAGCCTTGCCGCTCTACTCTATTTTTCAGCTTTTTCCTTTAAAGCTTTCCTCCTTCTTCCAGGTTGGTTTTGCTTTATCTTCACCGTTTATTTCTGTTACTTTGTTTTTTATCCTTTTGATGACGCTTTGATTTTGTACGTTGAAAAGCTTGAACCTTTTCCGTGTTTTTGTTCTTGCTTTGGAATAAAGTTTTGACTTTGCCTTTATCTGTGTTGGAAAGCTTGAATCTTTACATATTGCCATGCTTGACTGCCGCTGTAATGTACGTGTTCTGGTCTTCTTTTCACTCTTCCGTGTAGTGTCTTTAGGGTTTTGCATGTTGTCGCCGCTTGAAAAAGGTTGCTCCTTTAGTAGGTTTAGGTTCTGTTGGTAGTTTTTCTTTTGGTGAAGACGATGATTTGATGATTTCTGCTTCGGTTATTGTTTCTGGCTTGAAAGGAAGGGGTTGTTGCTGGGGTGTGGACCTTGTGAATCTTCTTGGGTTCTTGTAGTGTGGCTGCCCCCAAATGGTGCTCCAGGATTTTTTGTGTAAGTCCTGGGGACTCCTTTTGTTGCTTGTAATGTGCTGGGTTGTGCAGTCGAGTTATTTTGCTGCTGTCCAAGATGTGTTTTTAGTAATCCGATATTCTTTTCTTTATTGTAGGACTAGTTGGTCTTATGGCTTCTCGCAAGAATATTGTTGAGACGTCTTCCCAAGTCCCTGAGGGCATGGCCGATTGGGTGGATTCCATGGTTCTTCTATGTCTTTCAGTGGTGGATTCTGACTTCTGTAGAGAGCTGCGAAAACATCATAGAGTTTGTGGTAGTGGTGCCCAGGAAGGGAATTACGAGCTGATAGCGCCTGATTCCAATGAGAGAGTTTGTTTTCCTACTTCAGTCGAGGGGGAGCGTCCCTATTTTTATGCTTATGAATACTTCTTTTGTCTGTTGGACATTACTTTTCCTTTTTCCGCTTTTGAGACTGGCTTGTTGTGGTCTTGTAACATTGCTCCATCCCAGCTTCATCCCAATTCGTGGGGTTATATAAAAAATTTTCAATTACTGTGTCAAGAGTTAGGCATCAAGCCTTCTCTAACCCTTTTCCTTTATTTGTTTGTTTCGGCCAAGCCTGGGGCCTCCTCAAAAAAGAAAGCTTCTTGGGTTTCCTTTAGATCTGCTCAAGGGCACAAAGTCTTTGCCATGTATGACGAGTCCTTTAAGGACTTTAAAAACTATTTCTTTAAAGTTCGAGCTGTTGAGGGGGTTCACCCCTTTTTTCTTGATGAAAATGATGAACCTGCTTTTTCTCTTGAGTGGCAAAAGAATGTCATGGTGTCTTGGTATACTTGGGAGATGTTGGACAAGGTCGAACAGGCCTTTGTGAGTGTATTGAAGGATATTTGGGGGGAGCCTCCGCATCTAGATGCTAAGAAATTTCTGGGGGACCCATCTTTGGTCCAAAATGTGCTGGGTACTGACTGACGTGTTTTTGTTTTATTCTATTTTATCCCTGTGATCCATGACTTTTGTTTGTTGATTCTGTCTTTTCTGTTTTTCAGAAATGTCGAAAAACAACGACTCCATGAAGGCTTTCAAAAAAGCCAGGAAGGCAGTCGCTGCACAAAACATCTCGGTCAAGGCGGCTGGGGAGGGATCTTCTCAAACCACCATGAAACCACCCGTGCCGAGTTCCCCTGGGCCGAGGAGGGTGATCCCTACTCCTCGGGTTTGCCTGGTAGATCCTCCACAAACTTCTATTGCTGCTTCTGGTGCTCCTTCCTCGAAAAAGCAGAAAACATCTGAGCCCTTTAACCTGGATGCCCCGAATTTTGATGCTGTTGAGTTTGTCGACCTGAAAATTGCCCCTTATGGTGCGCTTTCCATGGATGATGTGTCCCTTCTTCAGCACCTAGATTTCATCACCATAAATAGTGTGAAGATGGCACATATGGGTGCGGCTATTTTCTGAACTGCTCAGGGTACCCCGATTCATGCTACGAAATCCTTCATGGAGGAAGCTAAATTGGAGTTTGATCGGATCAAGGGTCTGAAGGAGGAGTTGGAGGTGAAGTTGGTGAAGGTAGAAAAGGAATAGGAGGGTGAGAAGGCTAGCTCTGTCGCCTTGGCAGCTTCCTTGAAGTTGGCCGAGGACATGGCATTGAAGCACAAGGATAACTATGTCTCAGCTTATAGGGAGTTGGTGCACTTGGAAACTGCTTGAGTTGATTATGCCGAGCTCCAGGGTCACCTTGTAGGCAGCATGACGGCCGCCTACGAGAACCTGATGGAGCAGGTCCGAATTATTGCCCCTGATGCCGACATGACTCTCTTTAGTCTTGATAATGTAGTAAAGGATGGCAAGATTGTCCCGGATGATCCTGATGATGACGTTGAGCCTCTTCCTGCGCCTTCTCTTAAAGCTTCTGCTATGCTGGTCTCTTCAGCCCCCTCGACCGTAGTTGAGCTAGATTCTGATTGTCAGATCTTGAGTCGAGGCGACGGTACGGTGGATGCGGTGCCTCTCCAAACTCGTCCTCCTTCACCTCATGTTGATGCCGCTAGTGAGGGACCTCCGAATTCTCTTTAATTATCTTTGGTATATTTTGGCATAGCTCGACCTGTGGGCTTTTGAACTTTTTAGTTTGTAAAGCATACTTCTGACTTTGGTACTTCTCTAGTTGCTTCGCTTTAGCAACTTTATTTTTGTTAAACAAAATAGTTTCCAAACCCTTGGGGCTGACCCTGATGGCTTCTCGAGTTTGTTTATTACTGCGACTTGTGTTTTGGATTGGACCTTTTTGCTTTATGTTTGTAGCCCGACTTCTGTTAAGACTGAGTCCAACTTATGTGTTGGTCTTCTTTCTTTGTCCCGGAGGTTATCTTTAGCAATCCATTTCGGTTGGACCTTTTGTGAGGTCTCTATTAGGATTTGCTTTTGAAGGTTTTTCGGGTGGCCGTTTTTACCATGTCGAGCTCTTACGAGTTATTTCTATAATCCTCTTTCTTGGACCTTATTCAAGTCTCTTTCAGGGATTACTTTATAACTCTTTATTGTTTGTGCCGACTTCATCATGTCGGGCTCTTCTGAGTTATTTCTGTAGCTTTATCTTTTCGGGCCGACTTTGTCACGTCGGGCCCTGTCGAGTTACTTTGATAATCCTCTCTCGTGGACCCTGTTTTAGGTCTCTTTCACGGATTACCTTTTTGTAGCTTTTTCTTTCCGGGCCGACTTTGTCACGTCGGGCCCTGTCGAGTTACTTTGATAACCCTCTTTTTTGGACCTTGTTTTAGGTGTCTTTCAGGGATTATCTTTTGTAACTTTTTCTTTCTGGGCCGACTTTGTCACGTCGGGCCCTGTCGAGTTACTTTGATAATCCTCTCTCTTGGACCCTGTTTTAGGTCTCTTTTAGGAATTATCTTTTTGTAACTTTTTGTAGGAGTCCGACTTCGTCATATCGGGCTCTTCGAAGTTATAGTAATCCTCTTTTATAGGGTTGGGCAGACCTCTTTCCAGGGCTTTACTTATAACTTGGGTTGTCGTGGCTGGTCCGACTTTTTGTGTCGGCCAGTCTTTAAGTTATTTTATAGCAATCCACTTTATTAGGACCTCGTTAGGTCCTTTCTATGGATCACTTTCAATAACTTCTTGCATTATTCTTTTTTCATCTTTGCCGATTTTGTAGAATTTGGATTTTTAGTCCTCGTTTTTGTCGTGATCGCGCAGTGAATTTGGTTTTCACTTTCTGTCGATCTGTAGCTTTACAATCGGGCGATGAATGTTTTCAGAATAATACAACTTGAGCGTTTGAAGAGAATCTGAACAAATTTTATTAAAAGAGAATACAAATATACATGAGGAGTTAACTTCCTAAGTCGGGTGATTTGTAGGTCTTGGCGGGGCGCCTCGTTAAAAAACCTTTTTCAGGAAAAAGAGTGCGCCTTGTCCAAGATCTTTTATCATCCCTAGCTATAGTACCTTCTTAGGTTGCAGGCGTGCCATGATCTAGGAAGCTCTCGCCCGTCGAGTTCGGAAAGCTTGTAGTAGCCCTTTCCCAATACTTCTATGACTCGGAAGGGTCCTTTCCAGTTTGCTGCCAGCTTTCCTTCTCCAGGTCGAGTTGTTCCTATGTCGTTTCGGATTAGGATGAGGTCATTTTCAACAAAGGCCCGCTGTATTACTTTTCAGTTGTATCTGGAGGTCATTCGTCTTTTCAGTGCCTCTTCCCTTATCCGAGCTTTCTCTCGGATTTTTGGAAGTAAGTCGAGCTCTTCCCTTTGAAGTTGGGAATTGACTTTTTCGCTAAAATGGATTACTCTGGGTGATCCTTCTTCGACCTTCACTGGGATCATTGCCTCCATTCCGTAAGCTAATCGGAAGGGTGACTCTTTTGTCGTGGAATGTGGAGTCGTTCGGTACGCCCATAGGACTTGTGGGAGCTCCTCAGCCCAGGCTCCCTTTGCATCCTGTAATCTCCATTTTATCCCTACTAATATAACTTTGTTAGCAGCTTCGGCTTGCCCATTGGCTTGGGGGTGCTCAACAGAGGTGAATTGTTGTTTTATAATCAGGTCGGCCGCTAGTTTTCTGAAGCCTGCGTCTGTGAACGGGGTACCATTGTCTGTACTGATGGAGTATGGAACTCCGAACCTTGTGACGATGTTTCTATATAGGAATTTCCGACTTCTTTGAGCTGTGGCATTGGCTAGGGGTTCTGCCTCGATCCATTTTGTGAAGTAGTCTATTCCTACTATGAGGAATTTGACTTGTCCTGATCCTTGAGGAAAAGGTCCGAGGAGATCGAGTCCCCATTTTGCGAATGGCCAAGGTGAGGTCATGCTGATAAGTTCCTCTGGCGGAGCGGTGTGGAAGTTGGCATGCTTTTGACATGGCGAACATGTCCTTACAAATTCTGTGGCTTCTTTTTGTAAGGTTGGCCTATAGAATCCTGCCCGTAGTACTTTTTTGGCGAGTGCTTGCGCTCCGAGGTGATTGCCACAAATGCCACTATGTACTTCTTCTAGGATATCTTTAGTGTTGGAAGTCGGCACGTATTTTAGCAATGGTGTTGAAATTCCTCTTTTGTATAAAGTATTATTTATGATGGTGTAGTATTGTGCTTTCCGTTTTATTCTCTTTACCTCTTTCTCATCTGTAGGGAGGGCCTCTGTTGTGAGGTAATTAATTATGGGGGTCATCCATCCCTGATCGCGACCTGTTATGGCTAGGACCTTTTCTTCTTTTGAGATTGATGGCTTCTGTAGAATTTCTTGGATAAGGCTTCTATTGTTGCCTCCTGGTTTGGTGCTGGCTAGTTTTGAGAGTGCATCGGCCCGGGCATTCTGTTCTCGGGGTATGTGTCGAATCTCATACTCTCCGAGTTGCCCAAGCTGTTCCCTGGTTTTGTCCAAGTACTTTTTCATAGTGGGATCTTTGGCTTGGTAGCTTCCTGTTATTTGTGAAGTGACTACTTGTGAGTCGCTGAAGATGATAAGTTTTTGAGCTCCAACCTCCCTAGCCAGATTCAAACCAGCTAATAGTGCCTCATATTCCGCTTGATTGTTTGAGGCAGGAAACCCGAATTTGAGGGAGAGTTCGATTTGGGTCCCCTGGTCGCTTTCAATTATTACGCCTACGCCACTTCCCGTTTTATTCGAAGAGCCATCCATATATAGATTCCATTCTGCGGGGACTTCCAGTGTGTCCGTAAATTCTGCAATGAAGTCGGCCAGATATTGAGATTTGATGGCCGTCCGAGCTTCGTATTGAAGGTCGAACTCAGACAACTCGACTGCCCATTGCAAGATTCTGCCTGCCAAGTCTGTTTTCTGTAAGATTCCTTTTATGGGCTGGTTGGTCCGAACTTTAATGGTGTGAGACTGGAAATATGGACAAAGTCGTCGAGATGTTATTATGAGAGCGTAAGCGAACTTTTCTATTTTCTGGTGGTTCTGCTCAAACCCTTGTAACGCTTTGCTGATAAAGTATATGGGTTGTTGCCCACTGTTGTCTTCTCGGACCAGTGCTGAGGCTATTGCCCGATTTCCCACTACGAGGTACAAGATGAGTGGTTCTCCTTCCCGTGGCCGACTTAATATAGGTGGCTATCCCAGAAATTTTTTGAAGTCTTGGAAGGCTTGCTCGTATTCAACTGTCCATTCAAACTCCTTTCCCTTCCTTAGAGTGGCGTAGAAGGGGAGAGATCTTATTGCTGATCCAGCCAGGAATCTGGACAAGGCTGCCAACCGCCCGTTGAGTTGTTGTACCTCTTTGATACAAGTCGGACTTTTCATGTTGAGTACGGCCCTGCACTTGTCCGGGTTTGCCTCGATTCCTCTCTGTGTGATCATAAAATCCAAGAATTTACCAGCTTCTACTGCGAAGGTACATTTCGTGGGATTGAGTCGCATGTCGTGTCGTCTTATGGTGTTGAATACTTATGTCAGGTCGGATAATAACATCTCTTCGTTTTGCGTCTTCACTAACATGTCGTCTACGTAGACCTCCATGATCTTTCCGATGTGATCCGAAAAAACTTTGTTCATTAATTTTTGGTAAGTGGCTCCTGCATTTTTGAGACCGAAGGGCATAACAATTGATCCGAGGGTTACCTGAAATTGTAGGTCGATCTCGGTCAAGATCTTCTGTGTTGGTCAGAGCCGACATGTCCGATAGGTGTACAACGGCCGGAACTGGTGTGTCCGACTTGTGGAACTGAGAGTGCTGCTGATCCTTTATCACCGAAGGGTGGGGGGTACCTGCAAAGGACTCCGATGCTTAAGTTAGCAAGGGTATTAAGCAGGTATTGAGTAGAATCAGAGTATCAGTTATACCTGGGTGCTCCAGTGTATTTATATTGGTGAGATGTGACCTTCTTTGGATAAGATAAGTTAGTTATCTTATCTTATCTTATCTTTTGTCGAGGTCAGCTTATCTTCCATGGAACTGCCTTTATCTCTATAGGCTTAGGCTACCTTTGGATCGGGGTCGTATTCCTTGAGTTGGGCCCTTCTTTGGGCTTTCCTGTCGATTTGGCCGAGTTCTTTACGAAGAAGTCGGTCCGCTTGACCTAAAGAGGTCGGTCGCTTTGCTACTGAACATCCCGGCTCAGACAGCTCAACCCAGGGTATGAATAGTGCCCCTACTTGAGCTCGGTCTTCTTTTTTTGAGGTCGAGTCCTTGATTTCGGTCCTTCTCTAGTGAAGCCGAACTCAAGCATTTTGTCGATTCCTTTGTAGGAGCTTTTGAATGTAGAACGTTTTTCCTCTAAAAGCGCGCGCTTTTGTATTGGCGCTTTGGGAACGTGCGAGGGTTTAATGCCTTCATTAATTTTAACATTAATTGCCCCGTTTCCCTTAGGCTCTTTATTTTGATTTCGAAAACCCAGGAACGGTTTCTCTCCTTTGCCCTTTTCGTAAATTCTTTTCTCCGCTCTCTTCGCTCTCTGTTTTTTGCTTGCGCTTCTGCTTTCTTGTGTTGCGGCTTTCGTTTGGTGATTTTCTGGGCAGCTTTCATTTTTGCGCCTCCATATTTCTTTCTCGAAGCTTCTTTCGTCTCCAGGTTAGTCCCATTTCGTGCTTTCTCTTTGTTTTTTGTTTTTGTGATGAGGTTTTGATTTTGATCCTCCTTTTAGAGAAAGTTTGGATCTTTCTGTTTCCATTGTGCCCTAGATTTGTTGAAATGTGCATTCTGGGAGTTTTTCCATCTTCTGCATGATCCTTTTTGCTTTTGCTTGATGCTTTTAGGGTTTTGCATGTTCTTTGTTGTTTCTGTTCTGATACTGCTGTCCGCATCTGTTCCTCATTTTATTTGAAGGTTGCTTTTGTTTGATTCTGAAAAAGGTTGCATCTTTAATGGCCTCTGCTTGGCGTGTTTGATGTGGATGGTTTTTGCTGGTTTAGACTGTAAGGCAATGTTTTTTTATGACGTTTTTGTGTTTTGCTTTGATGGAAAAATGCTTGCTATTTGAAGCCTTCTTTTCTTGTTTTGAGAGGTGCTGGGATGCGAGAAGTAGGTTTTTTCCTAGAAACCTTGCTTTATTATTGCCTCCAAAGGATGCCCCAGGACTTTGGTTTGAGTCTTGGGGTTTTCCTTTTCTGTGTGTTCGTCTGTATCATATTAAGTTGTTTTCTCCTTTGTCCGAGATGTTTTTAGTAACCACATCTTCTTTTCTTACTTGTAGGATTAGTTGGCCTCATGTCTTCTCAAAATAACATTGTAGATATGTCTTCCAGAGTTCCCGAGGGGATGTCCGATTGGCTGGACTCCCTTGTTTTGTTGTGTGTTTCTGTTGTGGATGCTGAATTTTGCACAGAGCTGAGGAAGCGCCATAGGATTTGTAGTAACAGTGCTCGTGAGGAGGATTATGAGCTTGTTGCTCCTGATTCTGATGAGAGAGTTTGTTTTCCGACTTCCATCGAGAGGGAGCGTCCCTTCTTCTATGCCTATGAATACTTCTTCAGTCAATTGAACATTACTTTTCCTTTTACTACTTTTGAAACCGACCTGTTGTGGTCGTATAATATTGCCCCATCCCAGCTTCACCCAAATTCCTGGGGTTTTATTAAAATTTTTCAGCTTCTCTGCCGAGAATTAGATGTAACACCCTCTCAGACTCTTTTCCTTTATTTGTTTGTTTCTGCCAAGCCTGGCGGTTCTTCAAAAAAGAAAGTGTTCCGAGGGTTACCTGAAACGTGTAGCTCGGTCGTCTGGCAAGACCCGAGGTAGGGGTTCCGTGACCCGAGCTTGGTGTGCTGAGCGGCGGGGGGTTGTACCTGCAATGACACTCCGATGCTTAAGTTAGCATGGGTCCAAGCAGATATTGAGTAGAATTAGAGTATGAGTTATACCTGGGTGCTCCAGTGTATTTATAATGGTGAGATGTGGCCTCCTGTGGATAGGATAAGTTAGTTATCTTATCTTATCTTTAAGTGAGGTCATCTTATCTTCAAGGGAACCGCCTTTATCTTTCTGGGCTTTTAGCCGCCTTTAGATTGGGCTATGTTCCTTCGTTTTGGGCCTTTCTTCTTTATTTGTCCGAGGTCCGACCTCAGGCGTGGGCCTTTGGGACGAGGTCGGACCTTCTGCGAACTTCCCGAGTTTGGAGAGCTCGGTCAGGGTATGAACAGTGCCCCTGTCCGAGTTCGTCCTTTTGAGAGGTCGAGCTCGGGCATAGTCGTTCTTTTCAAAATTTGAAAATGGCCGTTTCAGCATTTATTGCTTTTTACCGTTTCTCCTCGATTTCCGTTCGGGCTCTGTGAAGGCATTATTTATTTGCCCCTTTCCTCATTTTCTTTGTTTATTCTGTTCCCTTTCCCTTTTTCTGGGTTTTTCGCCGCCTCTCTTTCGAGCATCTTCCTTCTTTCTCTCTGTTCTTCTTCTCCGATTCTTTCTGTGCGTTGTTTTTCGGGGTTTCCTCTGCGCCGCTGTTTTCGTTCTTCTTGCATCGGAGCTCGTTGTCTTCTTCCTTTCTCCCAGGTTTGTTTCTTGTCTTTACTTTTGCTGTGCACATATGCTGGGGTTGCCCCGGAAAGAGGCGCCGCCATTGCTTTGGTTGTTTGTATGTGGGGGGGGGGCTCTTTTCTCTTGGTACTTTGTTTTCGGGTTACTGCATTTTTCTTCTAAAAGAACTTTTGTTTTCTTGCTTCTGCTGAATGGGTTTTTTGCTGTTTGCCTATTATGTGATTTTTGGCTTGCTGTTGTATTCTTCTTTGTAGGCAAGATTTTTTATGTCTCGAAAGGTGTTTCAAGCAATGTCGACCAAGATTCCGAGTGGTCTTGGTTGGGTAGATCCTGTTCCTCTAAGGGTCCCTTCTGTTGTAGATTCTGAGTATCTAGTTAGGTTCCGTAGGGAGTGTAGTATTTGTGAGAACAGGGAGTCTGAGCGGGATTATGAGCTAGTAGCCCCGGAGTACGAGGAGAGAGTGTGTTTCCCGCCTTTAGAAAGTTCTGAGAAGCTATTCTTTTATGCTTACGATTGTTTTTTCTCTAAGCTGGGTGTACGACTTCCTTTTACCGACTTGGAGTCCGAGGTCCTTTGGTCTTGTAACCTTGCCCCTACGCAACTCCATCCAAATTCTTGGGCGTTTTTAAAGCTGTTTCAACTTTTGTGTCAGTTTTTGGGCGTCTCCCCTTCTGTTTCTCTTTTTTCCTATCTGTTCGCGTTGACGAAGCCGGGGTCGGGTGCTGGGAAGGTGTCTTGGGTCTCTTTTAGGGCTAACCAGGGGAAGAAGTTTTGTACCTTGTATGATGAGTCGTTTCATGATTTCAAGAACTACTATTTCAAGGTCCGGGCTGCTGGAGATGTCCGACCTTTCTTTCTAGATGAGAGTGGGGAGCCTTCTTTTCCTCTTTGTTGGCAGGAGAATGTTGTGTCGGTTAAGTATACTTTTGAGAGTCTAGATGAGGTAGAGCAGGCTTTTGCGGGTGTGTTGAGCAGTTTATGGGGTCGGGCACCTCACTTGGACACGAAGAAAATGTTGGGAGATCCAAGCCTTCTCCGTTCCGAGTTAGGTAGTTCCCGACCTCTCCGAGCTTCATCCTTTTAGTATTTTGCCTGTTTTGGTGGAATTTCTGTTTGTGATAATCCCTTTCTTTTTGTTTCTGCAGAGATGTCTTCTCAGGCGGATTCCATGAAGTTTCTTCGTCGGTCGAAGAAGTCTGCGGCTGCTCGGAATATCGAGGCTGAGGTTTCTGCCCGATCTTCTCCGCAGAAGACTACCGTGGGTGTTCAGACTCGGTCGAAGACCATTCCGACTCCTCAGTTCCGAGCTATAACTCAAGATCCTCCGACCTCCGGACCCGGTCACCTTTCCCCGTCTTCGACCTCGGGTCCTCCCCCCAAGAAACAGAAGACCTCTCAAGAGCTTGCTGGTTTCAATGATAAGGATTTTGACGCTTTTGGTTGGATTGAGCAGCACATTCTCCCCCAGACCTTTATTTCTACTGATGATGCGTCTATGGAGCATCACTTTCAGTATATGGCGCGGAGCTGTGTTCGGATGGCTAGTCTTCATGCCGCTATTGCTCGGGAGTTCAAGAAAGCTCCCCTTGGGGCGACCAGCTCCCGACTTGAGAAGGCACGGTCTGAGCTTGATAAGATTAGTCAACTGAAGGCTGCCAGGATTACTGAGCTGGAGGCCTCTTTGGAGGAAGAGAAAACTAGGGCCACCGCGGCTGTGGCGGCGGCGAAGACATCTGAGGAGATGGCGAGGGTGGCGACGGAGAACTATACTAAGCTGTATGCCGAGCTTGTGGAGACGAAGGAGAAGTTGCAGTATGCTCGGGATGATTTTTACGAGCTGGAAGATAATGTGGCCAAGGGTATGGATGCTATGTTTGTGAATTTGAGGGATCAGGTCCGGGTTCTTGCTCCCGACCTGGATCTGAGCTTATTCAGTACGGAAAACATTGTTGTGGAGGGAAAGATTGTTCCTGCTCCTGCCGAGGATGAGGTTCCGGTGTCCGACCACAAGGCTCCGGTGTCCGACCCCGAGGTTCCGGTTGTGAACCCGACTTCACCTTTGGCTGAGGATAGATCTGGTGTGGAGGTTTCAAACCGGGATGACGTTGCCGTCGATGCAGTCCCGATATCTATGTTTCAGCCTGCTGTCGATGTGGAGTCCGGAAAGGGCCTCGATCCTCTGTAGTCTTGTACTTCTTGGTGTTTTGCCCGATCTGTGGGCTCTTTTGTTTTTGGATGGTTTCTGTTGAACACTTTGGACACCTTTTGTTGTAGTAACTTTATTATGCGGTGTTTTTTCTTCGCGCTTGACTTTTTGTTTCTGCTTTTGTGCTTTTTAGTCGTTTTCGGATAACAACTTTTTAGCTAGCGTTTTGACTTCTTACTTTCGCTTTTGTGCTTTTTAGTTGTTTTCGATTAACAACTTTTTAGCTAGCGTTTTGACTTTTTACTTTCGCTTTTTTGCTTTTTAGTTGTTTTTGATTAACAACTTTTTAGCTAGCGTTTTGACTTCTTACTTTCGCTTTTGTGCTTTTTAGTTGTTTTTGATTAACAACTTTTTAGCTAGCGTTTTGACTTCTTACTTTCGCTTTTGTGCTTTTTAGTTGTTTTCAATTAACAACTTTTTAGCTAGCGTTTTGAAACTTCTTTCGATTTCGTTCTTTTCGCTTGTACTTTTTAGTTGCTTTTTCTAAAGCAACTTTTTTAGTAAGCGTTTTTCGAAATCCTGGTTCTTGCCGTTTTAAGGCTTCTTTCTTGGGCCGAGCTTTTTCTCGGACATCGGGTGCTCGAGTACCTCCTTTTTGTTAGGTCCGACTTTGTCGTTGGTCGGTTCTTCTGAGTTATTTCTGTAATCTCTTTTTATTTGGCTTTTTGAGCCATTTTAGAGTTACTTTATAACTTTTCCCTTTGTTGGGTCCGACTTCGTCGTTTGGTCGGCCTTTTTAAGTTATTTTTGTAACCTCTTTTTTATTTGGCTTTTCGAGCCATTTTCAGGGTTACTTTATAACTTCTCACATTAATTTGAACCTCGTCGCTTTATCTTTGCCGACCTTGTATGGTCTTTTGGCAAATGATTTTTTGCGTTTTGCCGAGCATAAATTAATGCGCCTTGGTGGGGTACTTTCTAGGATTTGCTTCATCATGAGGAAGAGAAAATAGAGAAATTTGATTAGTATTGAAAAAGAAAGAATATTTACAAAGTGTTTACCCTTTAGGTCGGGTATCCTGCTTAACCGGGTGTCTCATTAAAAAACCCTTGTAGGGAAAAAGAGTACACCTCGGGTTAAGTTTTTCTAGCTGTAGTACCGTCTTAGATTACAGGCGTGCCAGGTCCTGGGCAGCTCATTGCCTTCTAGGTCGGATATTTTGTAGTAGCCTGTCCCTAAGACTTCTGTTACCTTGTAGGGCCCTTTCCAATTTGCGGCTAGCTTTCCTTCTCCCGACTTTTGTGTTCCGATGTCATTTCGGATTAGAATCAGGTCGTGAATGGAGAAGCTTCGCTTTATTACCTTTTGATTGTATCTGAGGGCCGTTCGCCATTTTAAGGCTTCTTCTCGAATCCGAGCTCTTTCTCGGACCTCGGGGAGGAGGTCGAGTTCTTCCCTTTGTGCCTGCGGGTTATCTTTTTCGTTGTAGAAGATGACTCTGGGCGACCCTTCATCTATTTCGATAGGAATCATTGCCTCCATCCCGTAAGCTAGCCGGAATGGGGATTCTCCCGTTGTAGAGTGCGGGGTTGTCCGATATGCCCATAGTACCTGGGGGAGTTCGTCGGCCCACGCCCCTTTGGCCTCTTGGAGTCTTCGCTTTAACCCGGCCAAGATGACTTTATTTGCAGCCTCTGCTTGTCCATTGGCTTGTGGGTGCTCGACCGATGTGAATTGCTGTTTGATTTTTAGTTCGGCCACCAAGTTCTGAAAACTTGTGTCCGTGAACTGTGTTCCATTGTCTGTTGTGATGGAGTAGGGGACTCCGAACCTCGTGACGATGTTTTTGTATAGGAATTTACGGCTTTTCTGAGCCGTAATAGTGGCTAAGGGTTCGGCTTCGATCCACTTTGTGAAGTAGTCGACCCCTACTATGAGGTATTTGACTTGCCCCGGTCCTTGTGGAAACGGGCCGAGTAAGTCGAGTCCCCATTTTGCGAAGGGCCATGGCGCAGTGATGCTGATAAGGTCTTCGGGCGGTGCCTTGTGAAAATTGGCGTGTTTTTGGCAGGGGGGCATATTTTCACAAACTCTGTCGCGTCTCTTTGTAAGGTCGGCCAATAGAACCCGGCCCTGACTACTTTCTTGGATAGTGCCCGAGCTCCGAGATGGTTCCCACACATGCCTTCGTGGACTTCTTCGAGGACGCCCTTTGTTTCTGAGGTCGGAACGCACCTAAGGAGGGGGTTTGAGAATCCTCTTCTGTATAATACGTCGTGAATTAGCGTATAATTCTGGGCGTCCTTTGTAAGCCTTTTAGCTTCTTTTCTTTCTATGGGGAGAGTTCCTGACTTCAGGTAGTTGAGTACGGGGGTCATCCATCCTTGCTGTTGGTTGGATATATTTAACGTTTCTTCCTCTCTTAGCACGGAGGGAGATTGTAAGGTTTCTTGGAGAAGACTTCTGTTGTTGCCTCCGGGCTTGGTGCTAGCGAGCTTCGAGAGGGCGTCTGCCCGGGCATTTTGTTCCCGAGGTATGTGCTGGATTTGTATTTCCGGGAAGTGTCGTAATTGTGCCTGTGTTTGATCCAGGTATTTTTTCATAGTAGGGTCTTTGGCCTGGTAACTTCCATTTACTTGTGATGTGACGACCTGGGAGTCGCTGAAGATCGTGATTCTCTGGGCTCCGACCTCTTCGGCTAGCTTTAGTCCTGCTAGTAGGGCCTCGTATTCGGCTTGGTTGTTTGAAGCCTGGAACTCGAATTTTAAGGACAGCTCTATCCGCGTTCCTTGGTCGCTTTCGAGTATAACACCGGCTCCGCTTCCTGTTTTGTTTGAGGACCCGTCGACATACAGATTCCACGAGAGTGGGGTTCCCGGGGTCCCAGTATATTCTGCGATGAAGTCGGCTAGATATTGAGATTTTATGGCAGTCCGGGCTTCATAGTGGAGGTCGAACTCGGACAGTTCCACCGCCCATTGTAGGATTTGTCCTGCCATGTCTGTTTTTTGTAGGATGTGTCTCATGGGTTGGTTCGTCCGGACTTTGATGGTGTGGGCTTGAAAGTAGGGACGGAGCCTCCGAGCCGTGAATACTAGGGCGTAGGCGAATTTCTCTATTTTCTGATAGTTTAATTCGGCCCCTTGTAGTGCCTTGCTTACGAAGTATATGGGGTGTTGTCCTTGGTCATTTTCTCGTATTAATGCTGAAGCAACTGCCCGATGTCCGACCGAGAGGTATAATACGAGCTCTTCCCCTTTTAAAGGTCGGGTTAGGATTGGTGGCTGCCCGAGGAATTCCTTGAATTCTTGGAAGGCTTTTTCGCACTCCGGGGTCCATGAGAAGGGTTTCCCTTTCTTTAGGAGTGAGTAGAGAGGTAGTGATTTTATCGCTGATCCTGCCAAGAATCTTGATAGGGCGGCTAGCCTTCCATTTAGTTGTTGTACTTCTTTGACACACGTCGGGCTCTTCATTTTGAGTATCGCTTGGCATTTGTCCGGGTTTGCTTCGATGCCTCTTTGAGTCAGCATGAAGCCTAAGAACTTTCCGGCTTCTGCGGCGAAGGTGCACTTGGTCGGGTTAAGTCTCATGTTGTGTTTCCTGAGGGTGCCGAAGACACTTGTGAGGTCGGGAACCAAGTTTCTGTCTTCTTGTGTCTTTACCAGCATATCGTCGACGTACACTTCTAGTTGTAGCCTGATGTGCTCTGAGAATACTTTGTTCATTAGCCTCTGGTAGGTTGCCCCGGCGTTCTTCAGCCCGAAGGGCATTACTACGTAGCAGTAGTTTGCCCTTGGGGTTATGAACGAGGTCTTTTCTTGGTCGGGTCCGTACATCGGGATTTGATTGTATCCCGAGTATGCATCCATGAAGGAGAGATATCTGTAGCCTGAGGCTGCGTCGACTAAGGCGTCGATGTTTGGTAGTGGATATGGGTCTTTGGGGCAGGCTTTGTTGAGATCCGTGTAATCGACGCACATCCTCCATTTTCCATTGGGCTTTTTTACCAGGACCACGTTTGCGAGCCATAGGGGATATTTTACTTCCCTAATGAATCCCGCATCTAGCAGTGCTTGTACCTGTTCTTCTATTGCCTGCATGCGCTCGGGTCCGAGCTTCCGGCGTCTCTGTTGGACGGGTCTGGATCCCGGGTATACTGATAGCTTATGGCACATCAGGTCGGGACTTATGCCTGGCATGTCGGAGGCCTTCCAGGCGAAGAGGTCGGAATTCTCCCTTAAGAGGGTTATGAGTTCCTCCTTTAGGCCTGCTTCGAGGTTTGCTCCAATGTTTGTTACTTTTTCAGGTGTGTTCCCGATTTGGATCCTTTCGGTTTCTCCCTCTGGTTGTGGCCGAAGGTCTTCTCGGGTTTGAACTCGCCCGAGTTCTATTGTGTTGACTTCTTTCCCTTTTAGACTTAGGCTTTCGTTGTAGCATCGCCGTGCTAGCTTTTGGTCGCCCTTTAGGGTAGCGATTCCTTTTGTGGTAGGGAACTTCATACAGAGGTGTGGGGTCGAGACTATAGCTGCCAGTCTGTTTAAGGTTGGTCGCCCAATGAGGGCATTGTATGCTGAAGTGACGTCGACTACAATGTAGTCGATGCTTAATGTTTTAGATTGCTCGCCTCTTCCAAAGGTAGTGTGTAGCGAGATGTATCCTAAGGGGTGGATCGGGGTGTCCCCTAGCCCAAATAGGTCGGTGGGATAGGCTTTTAGCTCTTTTTCCTCAAGTCCGAGCTTGTCGAAGGCCGCTTTGAACAGGATATCTGCTGAGCTTCCCTGGTCAATCAGGGTTCGATGTAAGTTGGCGTTTGCTAGAATAACGGTGATCACCATTGGATCGTCGTGCCCGGGTATTATCCCTTGAGCATCCTCTCGGGTAAATGAGATAGTGGGTAACTCGGGCAGGGGACTGTCTTCTCGGACATGATAGATTTCTTTGAGGTGTCTTTTTCGCGAAGATCGGGATGCTCCTCCGCCTGCGAAACCTCCATTTATCATGTGAACGTGTCTTTCAGGGGTTCGCGGGACTTGTTCGGCCCGACCTTCATTGTCTCCTCGTCTTCTCTTCCTGGTCTCTTCTCCTTTCTCTGCTATGTATCTGTCGAGCTTTCCTTCTCTGGCTAGCTTTTCTATAACATTCTTTAGGTCGTGGCAGTCGTTGGTAGAATGACCGTAGAGCTTGTGATATTCGCAGTATTCGGACCGATCTCTCCCCGCTCTTTTGTGTTTTAGAGGTCGGGGTGGTGGGATCTTTTCGGTGTGGCATACTTCTCTGTAGATGTCTACCAGGGAGACTCGGAGGGGGGTATAGCTGTGGTACTTCCGTGGCTTGTCCGAGTTGGGTTCTTCTTTCTTCTTCTGTTCTCGATCTCGATCTCGGAGTGGGTAGGTTGATTCCTTCCTAGAAGAGTCTCTTAGCTGGGAGGTTTCCTCCATATTGATATATTTTTCTGCCCGCTCCTGCACCTCGTATAGGGAGGTCGGGTATCGTTTGGAGAGGGATTGGCTAAACGGTCCTTCCTTTAGGCCGTTTGCCAATCCCATGATAGCTGCTTCAGTGGGCAAGTGTTGTATGTCCAGGCAGGCTTTGTTGAATCGCTCCATGTATTCCCGGAGAGTTTCTTGGTTACCTTGTTTGATCCCGAGTAGACTGGGGGCATGTTTTGCCTTGTCCTTTTGAATGGAGAACCTTGTTAGGAATTTCTTAGTTAGGTTTTCGAAGCTGGTGATTGATCTCGGTGGCAGGTTGTCGAACCACCTCATGGCTGACTTGGTGAGAGTGGTGGGGAAGGCTTTGCACCGAATCGCGTCGGAGGCGTCGACTAGGTACATTCTGCTTCTGAAGTTGCTGAGGTGGTGACTTAGGTCGGTGGTGCCGTCGTAGAGATCCATATCGGGTGGTTTGAAGTTTCGCGGTACCTTCTCCTTCATGATCTCTTTTGTGAAGGGATCATGATTGTCTTCGGGGGTGGTGTCGCGTTCTGTTCGATCTTTCAGGTTGGCCTCTATTTTCCGTAGTTTTTCTTCTAATTCTCTGCGCTTGCGAGCCTCCCTTCTCAGATCTTGTTCGGTTTCTTTTTGCTTCTTTATGTCCTCTTCGAGTTGTTTCAGTCGGTTTTGTTGTGCCCGGACTGCTTCTAGAATTTCCGAGCTCTTTTCTCTTTCGGGATTTTGTGGATCTTTGTTTGGGAGTGATGTACTTGGGTGATTCTGTTTGTTTCCTCCTGGAGTGTGTGGTGATAGAGGGCTGTCCGGTCGTTCTCCGGTGTCAATTTCCTCTTCTTGTTCTGATGTAGGGTGGTTATTGTTGGGAGGGTCGTCCGCCATGGTAAAGGGATGACTTCCAGGGTCCCCGGCAATGGCGCCAATGTTCCGAGGGTTACCTGAAACGTGTAGCTCGGTCGTCTGGCAAGACCCGAGGTAGGGGTTCCGTGACCCGAGCTTGGTGTGCTGAGCGGCGGGGGGTTGTACCTGCAATGACACTCCGATGCTTAAGTTAGCATGGGTCCAAGCAGATATTGAGTAGAATTAGAGTATGAGTTATACCTGGGTGCTCCAGTGTATTTATAATGGTGAGATGTGGCCTCCTGTGGATAGGATAAGTTAGTTATCTTATCTTATCTTTAAGTGAGGTCATCTTATCTTCAAGGGAACCGCCTTTATCTTTCTGGGCTTTTAGCCGCCTTTAGATTGGGCTATGTTCCTTCGTTTTGGGCCTTTCTTCTTTATTTGTCCGAGGTCCGACCTCAGGCGTGGGCCTTTGGGACGAGGTCGGACCTTCTGCGAACTTCCCGAGTTTGGAGAGCTCGGTCAGGGTATGAACAGAAAGCTTCCTAGGTTTCTTTCAGGTCTGCCCAGGGCCATAAAGTTTTTGCTATGTATGATGAATCTTTTAAGGATTTTAAGGATTACTTCTTTAGGGTTCGTGCTGTCGAGGGGGCCTGCCCCTTTTTTCTTGATGAAAATGATGACCCTTCTTTCCCTCTAGAGTGGCAGAGGGATGTGAGAGTGTCTCGCTATACCTGGGAGATGCTTGATGATGTTGAGCGTGCCTTTGTTGTTGTTCTTGAGGATCTATGGGGGGCACCACCCCATCTTGATACAAAAAAGTTTTTGAATGACCCGTCCTTGGTTCGGACTGTTTTGGGTACTTGTCTGACTTGTTTCTACACTTGTTTCTTTAATTTTTTCTTCCTCTTATTGTGACTGTAACTCTTTGTTGTGGCTGATTCTGTATTGCAGAGATGTCAAAGAACAACGACTCCATGAAGGCCTTTAAAAAGGCAAAGAAGGCAACTGCTGCTCTGAACATCTCGGCCAAAGTGGCCGGAGAGGGATCTTCTCAGGTCCCAGTGAAGCCTCCTGTGCCGAGTTCTCCCGGGCCGAGGAAAGCAATTCCTACTCCTCGATTTTGTCAGGTCGATCCTCCACAGACTTCTGCCGTTGCTTCTAGTATTCCTCCCTTAAAAAAGCAAAAAACATCCGAGCCCTTTAACCTGGATGCCCCAGATTTTGATGCTATCGAGTTTGTTGACCAGCAAATTACCCCTTATGGTGGGCTCTCCATGGACGATGTGTCTCTTCTTCAGCATCTGGATTTTATCACCAAGAGTAGTGTGAAAATGGCACATATGGGAGCGGCTATTTTCCAAAATGTTCAGGGGATCCCGATTCATGCCACAAAATCCTTCATGGAGGAGGCCAAATCAGAATTTGATCGGATCAAGGGTCTGAAGGATGAGTTGGAGGTGAAGCTGGCGAAAGTAGAGAAGGAACTGGAGGGTGAAAAGGCCAGCTCTATTACTTTGGCTGCTTCTTTGAAGTTGGCTGAGGACATGGCACTGAAGCACAAGGATAGCTATGTCTCAGCTTATAGGAAGTTAATGCATCTCCGGGATGATTTGGAAAATGCTCGGGTTAATTATGCCGAGCTTCAGCGTCACCTTGTGGGCAGCGTAACTGCCGCCTCTGAGAACCTGATGGAGCAGTTCCAGATCGTTGCTCCTGATGCCGACTTGACTCTCGTTAGTCTTGATAACGTAGTAAAGGATGGCAAGATTGTCCCAGATGATCCCGATGATGATGTTGAACCTCCCCCAGTGCCTTCTATCAAGGTGTCGACCTCCTCGGTTCCTCTAGTTACATCTGATCCGGATTGTCAGATTCTGAACCGGGATGATGGAACTGTAGATGCTGTGCCTATTCAGACTCGTCCTCCTTCTCCCCGTACTGATGCTACCGGAAAGGCTCCCGATCTTTGCTGATCTTCTTTTTAAGTATTTGTGTAAATAGCCTGATTTGTGGGCTTTTGAACTGTTTTATTGTTTTGTTTAACTGCTGACGCTTTTTAGTTGCCTGCCTGGCAACTTTTACTTTGAAAAACAAAAGTAGCTTTCTGAGGTAGATTTTGGTGGCCTCTTGAAGCTTTATTATACTATGATTTTATTACGCTTTAACATGGTATCTCTTCTGGTTTCTGAGAGTGTTGGAATCTTGCTGCTTGACCTCTTTAGATTGCTTTTGTACTTTATTGTTTGTAACTTGGATCCTTTGAGGTCGTGACTTGTATGGGTCCGACTTGTTTGCCGGTTTTCTCGCTGTTGCTTGTATTTTTAGCGCCTCATAACCGATTTCTTCATGTTGGTCCCCTTCTGAGTTATTTTTGTAATCCTCTTTCTTGGACCTTTGTTAGGTCTCTTTTAGGATTACTTTTATAACTTGTCTTGTAGGGGGCCGACTTCATTAAGTCGATCTTTTCTAAGTTATTTTGTAATCCTCTTTCTTGGACCTTTGTTAGGTCTCTTTCAGGGATTACTTTTATAACTTGTCTTGTAGAAGACCGACTTCGTTAGGTCGATCTCTTCTAAGTTATTTTTGTAATCCTCTTTCTTGGACCTTTGTTAGGTCTCTTTCAGGGATTACTTTTATAACTTATCTTGTAGGAGACCGACTTCGTTAGGTCGATCTCTTCTAAGTTATAGCAATTCCTCTTTAATAGGGTTGGCCAGACCTCTTTCCAGGGATTTGCTGATAACTTGGGTTGACTTGGTCCGACTTTTTAGTGTCGACCAGTCTTTTTAAGTTATTATATAGCAATCCATAAGACCTCATCAGGTTCTTTTTGGGATCACTTTCGATAACTTCTTGCATTATTTCTGTGTTCATCTTAGCCGATTTGTAGATGGTGGTTTTTGTCCCGGTTTGATCGTCCTTTAGGTGAATCGCGTTTTCACCTTTGTCGGTCGATCATTCCTATCAAGATCGTACAGTGAATCTGTTCTTTACTTTCTGTCGATCCGTTGCTTTATAATCGGACGATGAATGCTTCAGATTAATGCGTCTTGGGAATTTGTAGAATATCTGAAATGTATTTTATTCAAAGAAAGTGCAAATATATACATGTGCGAGTTTTCCGTACCCTTAAGTCGGATTAAATCTCAATCTTGGCGCCTCATTAAAAAACCTTTTCAGGAAAAAGAGTGCATCTTGTGATGAGATCTTTTACCTGTCCTAGCTATAGTACCTTCTTAGGTTACAGGCGTGCCATGATCTGGGGAGTTCTCGTCCCTCGAGTTCGGACAGTCTGTAGTAGCCTTTCCCAAGTACTTCTGTGACTCGGTAGGGTCCTTTCCAATTGGCTGCCAGCTTTCCTTCTCCGGATCGAGTTGTTCCAATATCATTTCGGATTAAGATGAGATCATTCTCAGCAAAACCTCTTGGCACTACCTTTTGATTATACCTGGCAGCCATTTGCCACTTTAGTGCTTCTTCTCGGATCCGAGCTCTTTCTTGGATTTTCGGAAGTAGGTCGAGCTCTTCTCTTTGAAGTTGAGAGTTGGTTTGTTCATTGTAGTGGACTACTCGGGGAGAACTTCCTCGACTTCTATTGGAATCATTGCCTCCACTCCGTATGCTAATCGAAATGGTGATTCGTTTGTAGTAGAATGGGGGGTTGTTCGATACGCCCATAGGACTTGTGGAAGTTCCTCGGCCCAAGCTCCCTTTGCTTCTTGCAGTCTCCGTTTCAGCCCGGCCAATATGACTTTGTTGGCTGCTTCGGCTTGTCCATTGGCTTGGGGATGTTCGACGGAGGTGAACTGGTGTTTTATATTCAAGTCGGTCACTAGTTTTCTGAAGCCTGCATCTGTGAATTGGGTGTCATTATCTGTGGTGATGGAGTATGGGACCCCGAACCTTGTAATGATGTTCCTATATAGGAATTTCCGACTTCTTTGAGCAGTGGCGTTGGCTAGGAGTTCTGCCTCGATCCATTTTGTGAAATAGTCTACCTCTACTATGAGGAACTTGACTTGTCCCGATCCCTGGGGAAAGGGTCCGAGAAGATCGAATCCCCACTTTGCAAATGGCAAGGGTGAGATCACGCTAATGAGCTTTTCCGACGGGGCGATGTGAAAGTTGGCATGCTTCTGACATGGCGGACATGTCTTTACAAATTTGGTAGCTTCCTTTTGTAGAGTTGGCCAATAGAATCCGCCCGAAGTACCTTTTTGGTGAGAGCTTGCGCTCTGAGATGATTGCCACAAATGCCAATGTGTACTTCCTCCAAGACTTCCTTTGTATTGGAGGTCGGTACGCATTTTAACAATGGTGCTGAGATCCCTCTTTTGTATAGGGTGTTGTTTATGATAGTGTAGTACTGTGCCTCCCTTTTTAACCTATTTGCCTCCTTTTCATCTGTAGGGAGCGCTTCTGTTTTGAGGTAGTTAATTATGGGGGTTGTTCCGAGGGTTACCTGAAACGTGTAGCTCGGTCGTCTGGCAAGACCCGAGGTAGGGGTTCCGTGACCCGAGCTTGGTGTGCTGAGCGGCGGGGGGTTGTACCTGCAATGACACTCCGATGCTTAAGTTAGCATGGGTCCAAGCAGATATTGAGTAGAATTAGAGTATGAGTTATACCTGGGTGCTCCAGTGTATTTATAATGGTGAGATGTGGCCTCCTGTGGATAGGATAAGTTAGTTATCTTATCTTATCTTTAAGTGAGGTCATCTTATCTTCAAGGGAACCGCCTTTATCTTTCTAGGCTTTTAGCCGCCTTTAGATTGGGCTATGTTCCTTCGTTTTGGGCCTTTCTTCTTTATTTGTTCGAGGTCCGACCTCAGGCGTGGGCCTTTGGGACGAGGTCGGACCTTCTGCGAACTTCCCGAGTTTGGAGAGCTCGGTCAGGGTATGAACAGTGCCCCTGTCCGAGTTCGTCCTTTTGAGAGGTCGAGCTCGGGCATAGTCGTTCTTTTCAAAATTTGAAAATGGCCGTTTCAGCATTTATTGCTTTTTACCGTTTCTCCTCGATTTCCGTTCGGGCTCTGTGAAGGCATTATTTATTTGCCCCTTTCCTCATTTTCTTTGTTTATTCTGTTCCCTTTCCCTTTTTCTGGGTTTTTCGCCGCCTCTCTTTCGAGCATCTTCCTTCTTTCTCTCTGTTCTTCTTCTCCGATTCTTTCTGTGCGTTGTTTTTCGGGGTTTCCTCTGCGCCGCTGTTTTCGTTCTTCTTGCATCGGAGCTCGTTGTCTTCTTCCTTTCTCCCAGGTTTGTTTCTTGTCTTTACTTTTGCTGTGCACATATGCTGGGGTTGCCCCGGAAAGAGGCGCCGCCATTGCTTTGGTTGTTTGTATGTGGGGGGGGGCTCTTTTCTCTTGGTACTTTGTTTTCGGGTTACTGCATTTTTCTTCTAAAAGAACTTTTGTTTTCTTGCTTCTGCTGAATGGGTTTTTTGCTGTCTGCCTATTATGTGATTTTTGGCTTGCTGTTGTATTCTTCTTTGTAGGCAAGATTTTTTATGTCTCGAAAGGTGTTTCAAGCAATGTCGACCAAGATTCCGAGTGGTCTTGGTTGGGTAGATCCTGTTCCTCTAAGGGTCCCTTCTGTTGTAGATTCTGAGTATCTAGTTAGGTTCCGTAGGGAGTGTAGTATTTGTGAGAACAGGGAGTCTGAGCGGGATTATGAGCTAGTAGCCCCGGAGTCCGAGGAGAGAGTGTGCTTCCCGCCTTTAGAAAGTTCCGAGAAGCTATTCTTTTATGCTTACGATTGTTTTTTCTCTAAGCTGGGTGTACGACTTCCTTTTACCGACTTGGAGTCCGAGGTCCTTTGGTCTTGTAACCTTGCCCCTACGCAACTCCATCCAAATTCTTGGGCGTTTTTAAAGCTGTTTCAACTTTTGTGTCAGTTTTTGGGCGTCTCCCCTTCTGTTTCTCTTTTTTCCTATCTGTTCGCGTTGACGAAGCCGGGGTCGGGTGCTGGGAAGGTGTCTTGGGTCTCTTTTAGGGCTAACCAGGGGAAGAAGTTTTGTACCTTGTATGATGAGTCGTTTCATGATTTCAAGAACTACTATTTCAAGGTCCGGGCTGCTGGAGATGTCCGACCTTTCTTTCTAGATGAGAGTGGGGAGCCTTCTTTTCCTCTTTGTTGGCAGGAGAATGTTGTGTCGGTTAAGTATACTTTTGAGAGTCTAGATGAGGTAGAGCAGGCTTTTGCGGGTGTGTTGAGCAGTTTATGGGGTCGGGCACCTCACTTGGACACGAAGAAAATGTTGGGAGATCCAAGCCTTCTCCGTTCCGAGTTAGGTAGTTCCCGACCTCTCCGAGCTTCATCCTTTTAGTATTTTGCCTGTTTTGGTGGAATTCCTGTTTGTGATAATCCCTTTCTTTTTGTTTCTGCAGAGATGTCTTCTCAGGCGGATTCCATGAAGTTTCTTCGTCGGTCGAAGAAGTCTGCGGCTGCTCGGAATATCGAGGCTGAGGTTTCTGCCCGATCTTCTCCGCAGAAGACTACCGTGGGTGTTCAGACTCGGTCGAAGACCATTCCGACTCCTCAGTTCCGAGCTATAACTCAAGATCCTCCGACTTCCGGACCCGGTCACCTTTCCCCGTCTTCGACCTCGGGTCCTCCCCCCAAGAAACAGAAGACCTCTCAAGAGCTTGCTGGTTTCAATGATAAGGATTTTGACGCTCTTGGTTGGATTGAGCAGCACATTCTCCCCAGACCTTTATTTCTACTGATGATGCGTCTATGGAGCATCACTTTCAGTATATGGCGCGGAGCTGTGTTCGGATGGCTAGTCTTCATGCCGCTATTGCTCGGGAGTTCAAGAAAGCTCCCCTTGGGGCGACCAGCTCCCGACTTGAGAAGGCACGGTCTGAGCTTGATAAGATTAGTCAACTGAAGGCTGCCAGGATTACTGAGCTGGAGGCCTCTTTGGAGGAAGAGAAAACTAGGGCCACCGCGACTGTGGCGGCGGCGAAGACATCTGAGGAGATGGCGAGGGTGGCGACGGAGAACTATACTAAGCTGTATGCCGAGCTTGTGGAGATGAAGGAGAAGTTGCAGTATGCTCGGGATGATTTTTACGAGCTGGAAGATAATGTGGCCAAGGGTATGGATGCTATGTTTGTGAATTTGAGGGATCAGGTCCGGGTTCTTGCTCCCGACCTGGATCTGAGCTTATTCAGTACGGAAAACATTGTTGTGGAGGGAAAGATTGTTCCTGCTCCTGCCGAGGATGAGGTTCCGGTGTCCGACCACAAGGCTCCGGTGTCCGACCCCGAGGTTCCGGTTGTGAACCCGACTTCACCTTTGGCTGAGGATAGATCTGGTGTGGTGGTTTCAAACCGGGATGACGTTGCCGTCGATGCAGTCCCGATATCTATGTTTCAGCCTGCTGTCGATGTGGAGTCCGGAAAGGGCCTCGGTCCTCTGTAGTCTTGTACTTCTTGGTGTTTTGCCCGATCTGTGGGCTCTTTTGTTTTTGGATGGTTTCTGTTGAACACTTTGGACACCTTTTGTTGTAGTAACTTTATTATGCGGTGTTTTTTGTTCGCGCTTGACTTTTTGTTTCCGCTTTTGTGCTTTTTAGTCGTTTTCGGATAACAACTTTTTAGCTAGCGTTTTGACTTCTTACTTTCGCTTTTGTGCTTTTTAGTTGTTTTCGATTAACAACTTTTTAGCTAGCGTTTTGTCTTCTTGTTTTCGCTTTTGTGCTTTTTAGTTGTTTTTGATTAACAACTTTTTAGCTAGCGTTTTGACTTCTTACTTTCGCTTTTGTGCTTTTTAGTTGTTTTCGATTAACAACTTTTTAGCTAGCGTTTTGACTTCTTACTTTCGCTTTTGTGCTTTTTAGTTGTTTTCGATTAACAACTTTTTAGCTAGCGTTTTGAAACTTCTTTCGATTTCGTTTTTCGCTTGTACTTTTTAGTTGCTTTTTGTAAAGCAACTTTTTAGTAAGCGTTTTTCGAAATCTTGGTTCTTGCCGTTTTAAGGCTTCTTTCTTGGGCCGAGCTTTTTCTCGGACATCGGGTGCTCGAGTACCTCCTTTTTGTTAGGTCCGACTTTGTCGTTGGTCGGTTCTTCTGAGTTATTTCTGTAATCTCTTTTTATTGGCTTTTTGAGCCATTTTAGAGTTACTTTATAACTTTTCCCTTTGTTGGGTCCGACTTCGTCGTTTGGTCGGCCTTTTTAAGTTATTTTTGTAACCTCTTTTTTATTGGCTTTTCGAGCCATTTTCAGGGTTACTTTATAACTTCTCACATTAATTTGAACCTCGTCGCTTTATCTTTGCCGACCTTGTATGGTCTTTTGGCAAATGATTTTTTGCGTTTTGCCGAGCATAAATTAATGCGCCTTGGTGGGGTACTTTCTAGGATTTGCTTCATCATGAGAAAGAGAAAATAGAGAAATTTGATTAGTATTAAAAAAGAAAGAATATTTACAAAGTGTTTACCCTTTAGGTCGGGTATCCTGCTTAACCGGGTGTCTCATTAAAAAACCCTTGTAGGGAAAAAGAGTACACCTCGGGTTAAGTTTTTCTAGCTGTAGTACCGTCTTAGATTACAGGCGTGCCAGGTCCTGGGCAGCTCATTGCCTTCTAGGTCGGATATTTTGTAGTAGCCTGTCCCTAAGACTTCTGTTACCTTGTAGGGCCCTTTCCAATTTGCGGCTAGCTTTCCTTCTCCCGACTTTTGTGTTCCGATGTCATTTCGGATTAGAATCAGGTCGTGAATGGAGAAGCTTCGCTTTATTACCTTTCGATTGTATCTGAGGGCCGTTCGCCGTTTTAAGGCTTCTTCTCGAATCCGAGCTCTTTCTCGGACCTCGGGGAGGAGGTCGAGTTCTTCCCTTTGTGCCTGTGGGTTATCTTTTTCGTTGTAGAAGATGGTTCTAGGTGACCCTTCCTCTATTTCAATAGGAATCATTGCTTCCATTCCATAAGCTAGTCGGAATGGCGATTCTCCCGTTGTAGAGTGTGGGGTTGTCCGATATGCCCATAGCACCTGGGGGAGCTCTTCGGTCCATGCCCCTTTGGCCTCTTGGAGTCTTCGCTTTAACCCGGCCAAGATGACTTTATTTGCAGCCTCTGCTTGTCCATTGGCTTGTGGGTGCTCGACCGATGTGAATTGCTGTTTGATTTTTAGTTCGGCCACCAAGTTCTGAAAACTTGTGTCCGTGAACTGTGTTCCATTGTCTGTTGTGATGGAGTAGGGGACTCCGAACCTCGTGACGATGTTTTTGTATAGGAATTTACGGCTTTTCTGAGCCGTAATAGTGGCTAAGGGTTCGGCTTCGATCCACTTTGTGAAGTAGTCGACCCCTACTATGAGGTATTTGACTTGCCCCGGTCCTTGTGGAAACGGGCCGAGTAGGTCGAGTCCCCATTTTGCGAAGGGCCATGGCGCAGTGATGCTGATAAGGTCTTCGGGCGGTGCCTTGTGAAAATTGGCGTGTTTTTGGCAGGGGGGCATATTTTCACAAACTCTGTCGCGTCTCTTTGTAAGGTCGGCCAGTAGAACCCGGCCTTGACTACTTTCTTGGATAGTGCCCGAGCTCCGAGATGGTTCCCACACATGCCTTCGTGGACTTCTTCGAGGACGCCCTTTGTTTCTGAGGTCGGAACGCACCTAAGGAGGGGGTTTGAGAATCCTCTTCTGTATAATACGTCGTGAATTAGCGTATAATTCTGGGCGTCCTTTGTAAGCCTTTTAGCTTCTTTTCTTTCTATGGGGAGAGTTCCTGACTTCAGGTAGTTGAGTACGGGGGTCATCCATCCTTGCTGTTGGTTGGATATATTTAACGTTTCTTCCTCTCTTAGCACGGAGGGAGATTGTAAGGTTTCTTGGAGAAGACTTCTGTTGTTGCCTCCGGGCTTGGTGCTAGCGAGCTTCGAGAGGGCGTCTGCCCGGGCATTTTGTTCCCGAGGTATGTGCTGGATTTGTATTTCCGGGAAGTGTCGTAATTGTGCCTGTGTTTGATCCAGGTATTTTTTCATAGTAGGGTCTTTGGCCTGGTAACTTCCATTTACTTGTGATGTGACGACCTGGGAGTCGCTGAAGATCGTGATTCTCTGGGCTCCGACCTCTTCGGCTAGCTTTAGTCCTGCTAGTAGGGCCTCGTATTCGGCTTGGTTGTTTGAAGCCTGGAACTCGAATTTTAAGGACAGCTCTGTCCGCGTTCCTTGGTCGCTTTCGAGTATAACACCGGCTCCGCTTCCTGTTTTGTTTGAGGACCCGTCGACATACAGATTCCACGAGAGTGGGGTTCCCGGGGTCCCAGTATATTCTGCGATGAAGTCGGCTAGATATTGAGATTTTATGGCAGTCCGGGCTTCATAGTGGAGGTCGAACTCGGACAGTTCCACCGCCCATTGTAGGATTTGTCCTGCCATGTCTGTTTTTGTAGGATGTGTCTCATGGGTTGGTTCGTCCGGACTTTGATGGTGTGGGCTTGAAAGTAGGGACGGAGCCTCCGAGCCGTGAATACTAGGGCGTAGGCGAATTTCTCTATTTTCTGATAGTTTAATTCGGCCCCTTGTAGTGCCTTGCTTACGAAGTATATGGGGTGTTGTCCTTGGTCATTTTCTCGTATTAATGCTGAAGCAACTGCCCGATGTCCGACCGAGAGGTATAATACGAGCTCTTCCCCTTTTAAAGGTCGGGTTAGGATTGGTGGCTGCCCGAGGAATTCCTTGAATTCTTGGAAGGCTTTTTCGCACTCCGGGGTCCATGAGAAGGGTTTCCCTTTCTTTAGGAGTGAGTAGAGAGGTAGTGATTTTATCGCTGATCCTGCCAAGAATCTTGATAGGGCGGCTAGCCTTCCATTTAGTTGTTGTACTTCTTTGACACACGTCGGGCTCTTCATTTTGAGTATCGCTTGGCATTTGTCCGGGTTTGCTTCGATGACTCTTTGAGTCAGCATGAAGCCTAAGAACTTTCCGGCTTCTGCGGCGAAGGTGCACTTGGTCGGGTTAAGTCTCATGTTGTGTTTCCTGAGGGTGCCGAAGACACTTGTGAGGTCGGGAACCAAGTTTCTGTCTTCTTGTGTCTTTACCAGCATATCGTCGACGTACACTTCTAGTTGTAGCCCGATGTGCTCTGAGAATACTTTGTTCATTAGCCTCTGGTAGGTTGCCCCGGCGTTCTTCAGCCCGAAGGGCATTACTACGTAGCAGTAGTTTGCCCTTGGGGTTATGAACGAGGTCTTTTCTTGGTCGGGTCCGTACATCGGGATTTGATTGTATCCCGAGTATGCATCCATGAAGGAGAGATATCTGTAGCCTGAGGCTGCGTCGACTAAGGCGTCGATGTTTGGTAGTGGATATGGGTCTTTGGGGCAGGCTTTGTTGAGATCCGTGTAATCGACGCACATCCTCCATTTTCCGTTGGGCTTTTTTACCAGGACCACGTTTGCGAGCCATAGGGGATATTTTACTTCCCTAATGAATCCCGCATCTAGCAGTGCTTGTACCTGTTCTTCTATTGCCTGCATGCGCTCGGGTCCGAGCTTCCGGCGTCTCTGTTGGACGGGTCTGGATCCCGGGTATACTGATAGCTTATGGCACATCAGGTCGGGACTTATGCCTGGCATGTCGGAGGCCTTCCAGGCGAAGAGGTCGGAATTCTCCCTTAAGAGGGTTATGAGTTCCTCCTTTAGGCCTGCTTCGAGGTTTGCTCCAATGTTTGTTACTTTTTCAGGTGTGTTCCCGATTTGGATCCTTTCGGTTTCTCCCTCTGGTTGTGGCCGAAGGTCTTCTCGGGTTTGAACTCGCCCGAGTTCTATTGTGTTGACTTCTTTCCCTTTTAGGCTTAGGCTTTCGTTGTAGCATCGCCGTGCTAGCTTTTGGTCGCCCTTTAGGGTAGCGATTCCTTTTGTGGTAGGGAACTTCATACAGAGGTGTGGGGTCGAGACTATAGCTGCCAGTCTGTTTAAGGTTGGTCGCCTAATGAGGGCATTGTATGCTGAAGTGACGTCGACTACAATGTAGTCGATGCTTAATGTTTTAGATTGCTCGCCTCTTCCAAAGGTAGTGTGTAGCGAGATGTATCCTAAGGGATGGATCGGGTGTCCCCTAGCCCAAATAGGTCGGTGGGATAGGCTTTTAGCTCTTTTTCCTCAAGTCCGAGCTTGTCGAAGGCCGCTTTGAACAGGATATCTGCTGAGCTTCCCTGGTCAATCAGGGTTCGATGTAAGTTGGCGTTTGCTAGAATAACGGTGATCACCATTGGATCGTCGTGCCCGGGTATTATCCCTTGAGCATCCTCTCGGGTAAATGAGATAGTGGGTAACTCGGGCAGGGGACTGTCTTCTCGGACATGATAGATTTCTTTGAGGTGTCTTTTTCGCGAAGATCGGGATGCTCCTCCGCCTGCGAAACCTCCATTTATCATGTGAACGTGTCTTTCAGGGGTTCGCGGGACTTGTTCGGCCCGACCTTCATTGTCTCCTCGTCTTCTCTTCCTGGTCTCTTCTCCTTTCTCTGCTATGTATCTGTCGAGCTTTCCTTCTCTGGCTAGCTTTTCTATAACATTCTTTAGGTCGTGGCAGTCGTTGGTAGAATGACCGTAGAGCTTGTGATATTCGCAGTATTCGGACCGATCTCTCCCCGCTCTTTTGTGTTTTAGAGGTCGGGGTGGTGGGATCTTTTCGGTGTGGCATACTTCTCTGTAGATGTCTACCAGGGAGACTCGGAGGGGGGTATAGCTGTGGTACTTCCGTGGCTTGTCCGAGTTGGGTTCTTCTTTCTTCTTCTGTTCTCGATCTCGATCTCAGAGTGGGTAGGTTGATTCCTTCCTAGAAGAGTCTCTTAGCTGGGAGGTTTCCTCCATATTGATATATTTTTCTGCCCGCTCCTGCACCTCGTATAGGGAGGTCGGGTATCGTTTGGAGAGGGATTGGCTAAACGGTCCTTCCTTTAGGCCGTTTGCCAATCCCATGATAGCTGCTTCAGTGGGCAAGTGTTGTATGTCCAGGCAGGCTTTGTTGAATCGCTCCATGTATTCTCGGAGAGTTTCTTGGTTACCTTGTTTGATCCCGAGTAGACTGGGGGCATGTTTTGCCTTGTCCTTTTGAATGGAGAACCTTGTTAGGAATTTCTTAGTTAGGTCTTCGAAGCTGGTGATTGATCTCGGTGGCAGGTTGTCGAACCACCTCATGGCTGACTTGGTGAGAGTGGTGGGGAAGGCTTTGCACCGAATCGCGTCGGAGGCGTCGACTAGGTACATTCTGCTTCTGAAGTTGCTGAGGTGGTGACTTGGGTCGGTGGTGCCGTCGTAGAGATCCATATCGGGTAGTTTGAAGTTTCGTGGTACCTTCTCCTTCATGATCTCTTTTGTGAAGGGATCATGATTGTCTTCGAGGGTGGTGTCGCGTTCTGTTCGATCTTTCAGGTTGGCCTCTATTTTCCGTAGTTTTTCTTCTAATTCTCTGCGCTTGCGAGCCTCCCTTCTCAGATCTTGTTCGGTTTCTTTTTGCTTCTTTATGTCCTCTTCGAGTTGTTTCAGTCGGTTTTGTTGTGCCCGGACTGCTTCTAGAATTTCCGAGCTCTTTTCTCTTTCGGGATTTTGTGGATCTTTGTTTGGGAGTGATGTACTTGGGTGATTCTGTTTGTTTCCTCCTGGAGTGTGTGGTGATAGAGGGCTGTCCGGTCGTTCTCCGGTGTCAATTTCCTCTTCTTGTTCTGATGTAGGGTGGTTATTGTTGGGAGGGTCGTCCGCCATGGTAAAGGGATGACTTCCAGGGTCCCCGGCAATGGCGCCAATGTTCCGAGGGTTACCTGAAACGTGTAGCTCGGTCGTCTGGCAAGACCCGAGGTAGGGGTTCCGTGACCCGAGCTTGGTGTGCTGAGCGGCGGGGGGTTGTACCTGCAATGACACTCCGATGCTTATGTTAGCATGGGTCCAAGCAAATATTGAGTAGAATTAGAGTATGAGTTATACCTGGGTGCTCCAGTGTATTTATAATGGTGAGATGTGGCCTCCTGTGGATAGGATAAGTTAGTTATCTTATCTTATCTTTAAGTGAGGTCATCTTATCTTCAAGGGAACCGCCTTTATCTTTCTGGGCTTTTAGCCGCCTTTAGATTGGGCTATGTTCCTTCGTTTTGGGCCTTTCTTCTTTATTTGTCCGAGGTCCGACCTCAGGCGTGGGCCTTTGGGACGAGGTCGGACCTTCTGCGAACTTCCCGAGTTTGGAGAGCTCGGTCAGGGTATGAACAGGGGTCATCCATCCTTGATCCTGACCTGTTATGGCTAGGACTTTTTCTTCTTCTGATATTGACGGGTTCTGTAGTATTTCCAGGATGAGGCTTCTATTGTTGCCCCCTGGTTTGGTGCTGGCTAGTTTTGAGAGTGCTTCAGCTCGGGCGTTTTACTCGCGGGGTATGTGACAGATCCTATATTCCTCGAGTTGTCCGAGCTGTTCCTTGGTTTTATCCAAATACTTTTTCATTGTAGGATCTTTGGCTTGGTAGCTCCCTGTTATTTGTGAGGTAACGACTTGTGAATCACTGTAGATGTTGAGTTTTCGAGCTCCAACTTCTCTAGCCAGCTTCAAACCAGCTAATAACGCTTCATATTCCGCCTGGTTGTTTGAGGCCAGGAATTCGAATTTGAGGAAAAGCTCAAGTTGGGTTCCTTGGTTGCTTTCGATTATCACGCCTGCACCACTTCCGATTTTATTCGAGGAGCCGTCCACATATATATTCCACTCTATGGGGATCTCCGGGATGTCTGTGAATTCTGCAATGAAGTCGGCTAAGTATTGTGATTTAATGGCTGTTCGCGCCTCGTATTGGAGGTCGAATTCGGACAACTCGATTGCCCACTGTAGGATTCTTCCTGCTAGATCTGTTTTCTGCAATATCCCCTTTATGGGCTGGTTGGTCCGAACCTTAATGGTATGCGCTTGGAAGTACGGGCGAAGTCGTCGGGATGTGAGTATGAGAGCGTAGGCAAACTTCTCTATTTTCTGGTAGTTCAGCTCTGACCCCTGCAGTGCTTTGCTAATGAAGTAGACGAGTTGTTGCCCACCCTCGTCTTCTCTAATTAGTGTTGAGGCTATTGCCCGGCTTCCTACTGCGAGGTACAATATGAGTGGTTCTCCTTCTCTTGGTCAAGATAGGATAGGTGGCCGCCCCAAGAATTCTTTGAAGTCTTGGAAGGCTTGCTCACATTCCGTTGTCCACTCGAAGTTCTTTCCCTTCCTTAAAGTAGCGTAGAAAGGGAGGGATCTTATCGCTGACCTTGCTAGGAATCTAGACAAGGCCGCCAATCTCCCATTGAGTTGTTGTACCTCTTTGACGCAGGTTGGGCTCTTCATGTTGAGTATGGCCTGGCATTTATCTGGATTTGCCTCGATTCCTCTTTGTGTGAGCATAAAGCCCAAGAACTTACCTGCTTCTACGGCGAAGGTGCATTTAGCCGGGTTAAGTCACATGCCATGCTTCCGTAAGGTGTCGAATACTTGAACCAAGTCGGACAGTAATGTTTCTTCACTCTGTGTCTTTATCAACATGTCATCCATGTAGACCTCCATAATTTTTCCGATGTGATCTGAGAAGACCTTATTCATTAGCCTCTGATAAGTAGCTCCCGCGTTCTTAAGGCCGAAAGGCATTACGATGTAACAATAGTTTGCTTTGGGTGTTAGAAACGAGGTTTTTTCTTGATCCGGTGGATACATTGGGATCTGGTTGTACCCCGAGTATGCGTCCATAAACGAGAGATACTTATATCCCGATGAGGCATCTACTAGAGCGTCGATGCTTGAGTGTGGACAAGGGTCTTTTGGGCAGGCTTTGTTGAGGTCGGTGTAGTCGGTGCACATTCGCCACTTCCCATTTGACTTTCTTACCAAGACGACGTTTGCTAGCCATAGTGGGTACTTAACTTCTCTTATGAACCCTGCCTCTAGTAGTGCTTGCACCTATTCTGCTATAGCTTGAGACCGTTCTGGCTCGAGTTTTCTTCGTCTTTGTTGTACCGGCCGGGATCCCGGATAGACTACCAACTTGTGGCTCATCAGTTCGGAATCTATGCCTGGCATGTCGGCAGCTTTCCATGCGAAGAGATCAACATTATCTCGTAGGAACTGTATGAGTAATTCCTTTGCATCTCCTTTCAGGATCATGCCAATATTAGTTGTCTTATCCGAGGTGTCTCCGATCTGAACTTTCTCTACTTCACCCTCGGGCTGTGGACGGAGTTCTTCTCACTTCTGAACTCCACCAAGTTTGATTGTGTGGAACTCTCCTCCTTCGCCTCTGAGGTTTAGACTTTCGTTATAACAGCGATGCGCCATCTTTTGATCTGCTTTTATTGTAGCTATCCCTTCTGCAGTTGGGAATTTCATACATAGATGTGGAGTTGAAACTATTGCGCCGAGTTGGTTTAACGTTGTCCGACCTATTAAGGCATTGTAGGCTGAGCTTACGTTGACCACAATGTAGTCTATCTTGAGTGTTCTGGATTGGTTCGCCTTTCCGAAGGTTGTGTGTAGCGATACGTATCCCAGTGGTTGTACTGGGGTATCCCCAAGTCCGAACAGGCTGTTCGGGTATGCTCTTAGCTCTTTTTCTTCTAAGCCGAGCTTGTCAAAGGCAGTTTTGAATAAGATATCGGCGGAGATTCCTTGGTCAATTAATGTACGGTGGAGGTTGGCGTTTGCCAGTATGATAGTGATGACCATGGGGTTGTCGTGTCTTGAGATGATTTCGGATGCGTCTTCTTTGGTAAACGTGATTGCTGGGATGTCTGGCGCCTCCTTCTTTCCTTCGACATGGTATACTTCTTTGAGGTGTCGCTTGCGAGATGATTTGGAGATTCCTCCTCCCACAAATCCGCCGTGTATCACGTGGACGTGTCTCTCTGGTGTGCGAGGTGATAGCTCAGACCGTCCGACATCTTCATCCCTTCTTCTTTTTCTTGGCTCTTCATCCCGGTTGGCCAAAAACCGATTTAGTTTTCCTTCTCTTACTAATTTTTCTATGACATTTTTCAAGTCGAAGCATTCGTTGGTGGAATGTCCTCGGACTCGATGATACTCACAATATTCGTTCCGATTTCCTCCTCCTCTTTTGCCTTTGAGTGGCCGAGCTGGAGGTATTTTTTCCGTATGGCAGACTTCTTTGTAAACCTCTACCAAGGATACCCTAAGAGGGGTATAGTTATGATATTTTTTATTTTCTCCCTGGAGCGATCTTCCTTTTTCTTGGATTCTTTATCTTTATCTCGGTAGGTGGAACCGAACCTCGAGGCTTCCCCAAGTCGAGAATTCTCCTCCATGTTGATGTACTTCTGCGCCCATTCTTGTACTTCGTCCAGGGATGTAGGGTACTTCTTTGATATAGATTGGCTAAATGGTCCTTTTCGTAGGCCATTTATAATGCCTATAATGGCAGCTTCTGTTGGTAGACTTTGTATGTCCATGCATGTTTTGTTGAATCTTTCCATGTAGTTACGAAGACTCTCCCGATCTCCTTGCTTGATTCCTAGTAGGCTGGGTACGTGTTTAGCCTTATCTTTTTATATGGAAAATCTGGCCAGGAACTTTTTGGCCAGGTCATCGAAGCTCGAGATGGATTTTGGAGGTAGGCTGTCGAACCATCTAATGGCTATCTTGGTAAGAGTTGTTGGAAAGGCTTTGCAGCGAACTGCATCTGAGGCATCAGTGAGGTACATTCTACTTCTGAAATTGCTGAGATGATGGTTGGGGTCTGAAGTGCCGTCAAACAGAGTCATATCCGGAAGTTTGAAGTCCTTTGGGATTTTGGTCTTCATAATTTCTCTGGTGAATGGATCTTGATCCTTGCGAGAGATATCCTCTGGAGTGGATCGAGTAGCTTTAGTTTTGAGATCAGCTTCGAGTTTTAGAAGTTTATCTTCTAATTCTCGGCGTCGCCTTATCTCCCGATGCAGATCTTCTTCTTTTTCGCATTGATGTTGGGCTTCTTTCTCGAGTTGCTTTAATCGATCTTGAAGCGCCTCTATCACTCCTGGATTTGATGAATTTTTGTCCCCGTTGGGCTCCGGAGTATCTTTGAGTGTAACATTCGCGTTCTTGTGCGGCGTTCTATCTTCCAAACCTGAATCATGGTCGTTGTCATGGTCGTCCGCCATGGTGATGGGATGACTTCCAGGTTCCCCGGCAACGACGCCAGTGTTCCGAGGGTTACCTGAAATTGTAGGTCGATCTCGGTCGAGATCTTCTGTGTTGGTCGGAGCCGACGTGTCCGGCAGGTGTACAGCGGCTGGAACTGGTGTGTCCGACTTGTGGAACTGAGAGTGCTGCTGATCCTTTATCACCGAAGGGTGGGGTTACCTACAAGGGACTCCGATGCTTAAGTTAGCAAGGGTATTAAGCAAGTATTGAGTAGAATTAGAGTATCAGTTATATCTGGGTACTCCAGTGTATTCATTGGTGGAGTGCCAGCGGATCCGATGGTATTCGCAATATTCAGCCCGATTTCCTCCTTCTTTTTTGCCTTTGAGTGGTCAAGCTGGTGGTATTTTTTCTGTGTTGCAAACTTCTCTGTAGACATCCACAAGAGACACCCGAAGAGGGGTGTAATTGTGGTATTTTTTATTTTCTCTCCATGGCGATCTTCTTTCTTTCTGGAATCTTTGTCTTTATCCCGAGAGGTGAACCCGGCCTTTGAGGTCTCTCCTAATCGGGAGTTTTCTTCCATGTTGATGTACTTTTCCGCTCGTTCTTGCACCTCGTTTAGAGACGTGGGGTACTTCTTTGATATAGATTGACTAAAAGGCCCTTCTCGCAGGCCATTAATGAGGCCCATGATAGCGGCTTCTGTTGGCAGGTTTTGTATATCCAGGCATGTCTTGTTGAATCTTTCCATGTAGTTGCGCATGGCTTTTCTTTCTCCTTGTCTGATTCCCAGTAAGCTCGGCGCATGTTTAGCTTTGTCCTTTTGGATGGAGAATCTGGCCAGGAATTTCTTGGCCATGTCGTCGAAACTCGAGATGGATCTAGGAGGGAGGTTGTCGAACCATCTAATTGCTGTCTTTGTTAAATTAGTTGGAAAGGCTTTGCAACGAACTGCATCTGAGGCGTCCGTGAGATACATTCTGCTCCTGAAGTTGCTGGGATGATGGCTGGGATCCGTAGTGCCATCGTACAAGGTCATGTCTGGGAGTTTAAAGTCTTTTGGGATTCTTGTCTTCATGATCTCCTTAGTGAATGGATCTTGCTCCTTGCGGGTGCTATCTTCGGGAGTGGATTGGCCGGCTTTAGTCTTGACATCGGCTTCAAGTTTTAGGAGTTTATTCTCCAATTCCCGACATTGCCTTATTTCTCTTTGCAGGTCCTTCTCAGCCTCTTGTTGACGTAGAGCTTCTTCCTCAAGTTATTTTAACCGATCTTGAATCGCATCCAGGGCTCCCTCATTTGGGGAGTTCTTTTGTTGATTTGGGGAGTATATTTTGGTGTAGTGTCCGCATTTTTGTGCGACGTTCTATCCTTTAGATCTGAGTCGCGGTTGTTGTCATAGTCGTCCGCCATGGTGCTGCGATGACTTCCAGGTTCCCCGGCAACGACGTCAATGTTCCGAGGGTTACCTGAAACTATAGGTTGATCTCGGACGAGATCTTCTGTACTGGTCGGGCTGTTGTGTCCGACTTGGTGATGGTGCTGATCCTTCGTCCCTAGAGGGTGGGAGTACCTGCAAGGGACTCCGATGCTTAAGTTAGCAAGGGTATTAAGCATGTATTGGGTAGAATCAGAGTATGAGTTATACCTGGGTGCTCCAGTGTATTTATAATGGTGGGGAGTGACCTTTCCGGAGATAAGATAGCTACTTTATCTTATCTTATCTTTGAGTGAGGTCTTCTTATCTTCAAGGGAACCGCCTTTATCTCTACGGGCTTTGAGCTGCCCTTGGATTCGGGATGTGTTCCTCTGTTTGGGCCCTTTATTGGGCTTTCCTGTGACTTGGTCGAGCTCTTTGAGAAGAGGTCGGGTCGTCCTGACCTGAAGAGGTCGGTCGCTTTGTCTATAGAACATCCCGGGTCGGCCAGCTCGACCCAGGGTATGAACACCCTCTATCCTCCGAGCTAAGCTGGGTAGTGGTTCATACTTTCATTTGGTTTTGCTTATCGCTTTGTCGAGTTTGTCTCTTTTGGGATCTTTTTCTGACTCGTAGCTTGGTTTTTTGTTTGCAAAGATGATTAAAAATAATGAATCCATGAAGGCCTTTAAAAGGGCGAGAAAGGCTACTACAGCTCAGAATGCCTCAGCCAAGACGGCCGGGGAGGGCTCTTCTCAGGTTTCGTCTAAGCCTTTGGTTACAAGTTCTCTTAGGCCGAGGAAGGTTATCCCCACTCCTCGAGTTCGTTTGGTTGATCCTTCACAAGCTTCTGCTGGTACCTCCTCTCCTTCCGCCGCTCCTCCTCCAAAAAGACCTCGAACTGTCGAGCCTTTTAATCTGGGTGCTCCCGACTTTGATGCTGTCGGTTTTGTGGATCAACAGATTGCTCCCTATGGTGTCATGCCTACTGACGATGTATCCATTCTTCGTCATTTAGACTTCATTACTCGGAGTGGTATTACACTGGCACACATAGAGGTGGTTTTATACCGGATTGCTCAAGATCTTCCTATCCATGCTACCAAGACCTTTATGGAGGAGGCAAAATCGGAGTTTGACCAAATTAAGGGTTTGAAGGAGGAGCTCGAGGTGAAAGTGGCCGAGCTGGAAAAGGAGTTGAAGGGGGAAAAGGCTCGGGCTATTAGTCTGGCGGCTGTTGTGTAACTAGCTGAGGATACGGCGTTAAAATATAAGGATAGCTATATTACCACCTATAGAGAGATGATGGAGCTCAGAAGTAGCTTGGAATCTGTCCAGGCCAATTATACCGAACTTCAAAGTCACCTTTTAGGCAGTGTTACTGCTGCTTTTGAGAATTGAAGGAGCAAGTTCAAGTTCTCACGCCAGATCTTGACCTTTCCCTTTTTAGCCTGGACAACATTGTTAGGGATGGTAAGACTGTTCCTAACGATCCTGATGATGATGATCGTCCTTCACTGCCCGCTACCAAGACCTCTGTTGCACCGACTTCTCCGACTTCCACTACTGATATCAATCGCCCAGAGGGGAACCGATTTGCCAAATCTTGAACCGGGATGATGGGACGGTGGATGCGGTGCCTCTTCAGACTCGTCCTCCTTCACCCCGAGTTGATGCTGCTGAGAAGCCTTCGGATGTTAACTGAATTTTCTTCTTACTCGTTGTAGATAGCCCAGCTTGTGGGCTTTTAAAACTCTATATTTTGTAAATGATATTTTGATGACTGTTGATACCCTTTTAGTTGCTTTGTTTAGCAACTTTATTAAATAAATAGTAGTTTTCGAGCTATTGGGGTTGCTTCTGGTGGCCTCTGAAGTTTGCCTTTTATCTTAACTAATAGTTTTTATGTTAGGCCTGCTTGCACTTGGCTCAGTACCTTTCTAGGTCTTGGGAGTGTTAGAACTTTTCCTTTGACTGATCTTTCTAGATTGGCTTGATTTCTTTGATGCTATTTTCAGCAATTTATTTTTTTCTTTGGTTCACTGTAGTTGTTGATTTTGTTACGTTGATTTTATCCAAAGAGTTGTTAGTGACCCTCTTTTAGGGGTTACTTTTGTAGCTTTATGTTTCGGGCCAACTTCGTCTCGTCGGGCCACATCGAGTTACTTTGTAATCCTCTTTCTTGGACCTTTGTTCAGGTCTCTTTCAGGGATTATCTTTGTAACTTTATATTTTGGGCCGACTTTGTCATGTCGGGCCCTGTCGAGTTACTTGGTAATCCTCTTTCTTGGACCTTGTTCAGGTCTCTTTCAGGGATTATCTTTGTAACTTTATATTTTGGGCCGACTTTGTCATGTCGGGCCCTGTCGGATTACTTGGTAATCCTCTTTCTTGGACTTTGTTCAGGTCTCTTTCAGGAATTACCTTTGTAACTTGTTCGTGAGAGTCCGACTTCATCGTGTTAGGCTCTTCTAAGTTATAGTAATCCTCTTTTATAGGGCTGGCCAAACCTCTTTCCAGGGCTTTACTTATAACTTCGGTTATTGTGGCTGGTCCAACTTCTTTATGCCGGCCAGTCTTTAAGTTATTTTATAGCAATCCATTTTATTAGGACCTCGTCAGGTCCTTTCTATGGATCACTTTCTATAACTTCTTGCATTATTCTATTTTCATCTTTGCCGATTTTGTAGAGTTTGGGTTTTAACCCTCGTTTGGTCGACCTTTTAATGAATTTGGTTTTTATCTTTGGTCTTTATCGCGATTGCGTAGTGAATTTGATTTTCACTTTCTTTCGATCTATAGCTTTATAATCGAACGATGAATGTTTTAGAGTAATGCAATTTGAGCGTTTGTAGATGATCTAAACAGATTTTATTAAAAGAAAATGCAAATATATACATGCGGGGGGTTTATTCCCTAAGTCGGGTGATTTGTAGGTCTTGGCTTGGCGCCTCGTTAAAAAACCTTTTCAGGAAAAAGAGTGCGCCTTGTCCCAAGGTCCTTTATCATCCCTAACTATAGTACCTTCTTAGGTTGCAGGCGTGCCATGACCTAGGAAGCTCTCGCCCGTCGAGTTCGGAAAGCCTGTAGTAGTGCTTTCCCAGCACTTCTATGACTCGGTAGGTTCCTTTCTAGTTTGCTGCCAGCTTTTCTTCTCCAGGTCGAGTTGTTCCGATGTTGTTTCGGATTAGAATGAGGTCGTCCTCAGCAAAGGCCCGCTGTATTACCTTTTGATTATATCTGGAAGCCATTCGTCATTTTAATACCTCTTCCCTTATCCGAGCTCTTTCTCGGACTTCTGAAAGTAGGTCGAGCTCTTCCCTTTGAAGTTGGGAGTTGGCTTCTTCGCTATAGTAGATCACTCTAGGTGACCTTTCTTCAATCTCTACTGGGATCATTGCCTCCATTCCATATGCTAATCGAAAGGGTGATTCCTTTGTGGTGGAATGTGGCGTTGTTCGATATGCCCATAAGACCTGTGGGAGCTCCTCGACCCAGGCTCCCTTTGCATCCTGTAATCTCCGCTTCAGCCCAGTCAGTATGACTTTGTTGGCAGCTTCAGCTTGTCCATTGGCTTGGGGATGTTCAACAGAGGTGAATTGTTGTCTTATATTCAAGTCGGTCACTAGCTTTCTGAAGCCTGCATCTGTAAACTGAGTACCATTGTCTGTGGTGATGGAGTATGGAACCCCAAGCCTTGTGACGATGTTTCTATATAGGAATTTTTGACTTCTTTAAGCAGTGGTGCTAGCTAGGGGTTCTGCCTCAATCCACTTTGTGAAGTAGTCTATTCCCACTATGAGGAATTTGACTTGTCCCGATCCTTGAGGAAAGGGTCTGAGAAGATCGAGACCCCATTTTGCGAATGACCAACGTGAGGTCACGCTGATGAGTTCCTCTGGTGGGGCGATGTGAAAGTTGGCGTGTTTCTGACATGATGAACATGTCTTTACAAATTCTATGGCTTCCTTTTGTAAAGTTGGCCAATAAAATCCTGCCCAAAGTACTTTTTTGGTAAGTGCCTGCGCACCGAGGTGATTGCCACAAATGCCACTGTGTACTTCTTCTAGAACTTCCATTGTGTTGGAAGTCGGCACGCATTTTAGCAGTGGTATTGAAATCCCTCTTTTGTATAGAGCATTATTTATGATAGTGTAATATTGTGCCTCTTGTTTTAACCTCTTTGCCTCATTTTCCTCTATGGGGAGTGCTTCTGTTTTGAGGTAGTTAATTATGGGAGTCATCCATCCTTGATCGTGACCTGTTATGGCCAAGACTTTTCTTCTTCTGAGATTGATGGATTCTGTAAAATTTCTTGGATGAGGCTTCTATTGTTGCCCCCTGGTTTGGTGCTGGCTAGTTTTGAGAATGCATAGACTTGGGCATTCTGTTCTCGGGGTATGTGACGGACCTCATATTCTCCGAATTATCCGAGCTATTCTCTGGTTTTGTCCAAGTACTTTTTCATGATGGGGTCTTTGGCTTGGTAGCTTCCTGCTATTTGTGAAGTAACTACCTATGAGTCGCTGAAGATGATAAGCTTTTGAGCTCCAACTTCCCTAGCCAGCTTCAAACCAGCTAGTAGTGCCTCATATTCCACTTGATTGTTTGAGGCAGGGAACCCGAATTTGAGGGAGAGTTCGATTTGGGTTCCCTGGTCGCTTTCAATTATCACACCCGCGCCGCTTCCCATTTTATTTGAGGAATTGTCCAGATAGAGATTCCATTCTGTGGGGATTTCTGGTGCGTCCGTAAATTCCGCAATAAATTTGGCCAAGTATTGTGATTTGATGGCCGTCCGAGATTCGTATTGGAGATCAAATTCGGACAACTCGACTGCCCATTGCAAGATTCTGCCCGCCAGGTCTGTTTTTTGTAAGATCCTTTTTACGGGTTGGTTGGTCCGAACTTTAATGGTGTGGGCTTGAAAGTATGGGCGAAGTCATCGTGATGTTAGTATGAAAGCGTAAGCAAATTTTTCTATTTTTTCATAGTTCAGCTCGGATCCTTGTAATGCTTTGCTGATGAAGTATACAGGTTGTTGCCCGCTGCGTCTTTTTGGACTAATGCTGAGGCTATCGCCCGACTTCTGACCGTGAGGTACACTATGAGTGGCTCTCCTTCCCGTGGTCGAGTTAGTATAGGTGGCTGTCCCAGGAATCTTTTGAAATCTTGGAAGGCTTGCTCGCACTCTGCTGTCCATTCAAACTCATTTCCCTTCCTTAGAGTGGCATAGAAGGGGAGAGATCTTATTGTCGATCCGGCCAGGAATCTGGACAAGGCTGCCAACCTCCCGTTGAGTTGTTGTACCTCTTTGACGCAAGTCGGACTTTTCATGTCGAGTATGGCCCGGCATTTATCCGGGTTTGCCTCGATTCCTCTCTGTGTGATCATAAATCCCAAGAATTTATCGGCTTCTACTGTGAAGGTGCATTTTGCGGGATTGAGTCGCATACTATGCCGTCTTATAGTATCGAATACTTGGGTCAGATCGGATAATAACATCTCTTCGTTTCGTGTCTTTACTAGCATGTCGTCCACGTAGGCTTCCATGATTTTTCCAATGTGATCCGAAAAAATTTTATTCATTAATCTTTGATAAGTGGCTCCCGTATTTTTAAGACCGAAGGGCATAACAATGTAGCAGTAGTTTGCCTTTGGGGTTAAGAATGAGGTTTTTTCTTGGTCGGGTGGGTATATTGGGATTTGGTTGTATCTCGAGTATGCATCCATAAAGGAGAGGTATTTATATCCGGAGGAGGCATTGACCAGTGCGTCGATGCTTGGGAGTGGATAAGGATCTTTTGGGCAGGCTTTGTTGAGATCGGTGTAGTCAGTGCACATTCGCCACTTCCCATTTGATTTTTTCACCAAGACGACGTTAGCAAGCCATAGTGGGTATTTGACTTCTCTTATGAAACCTGCCTCCAGTAGAGCTTGTACCTGCTCTTTCACAGCTTGAGAGCGTTCTGGTCCCAGCTTTCTATGCCTCTGTTTCACCGGCTGAGATTCTGGGTAGACTGCTAGCTTGTGGCACATTAACTTGGGATCTGTGCCTGGCATGTCTGCGGCCTTCCACGCAAAGAGGTCGACGTTATCTCGTAGAAACTGTATGAGTGATTCTTTTATGACTCCTTTTAGGAGTGTGCCGATATTGGTCGTTTGTTTTGGGGTATCCCCGATCTGGATTTTCTCTATTTCACCTTCAGGTTGTGGGCGGAGTTCTTCCCGCCTCTGAATTCCACCGAGTTCGATTGTGTGGAATTCTTCTCCTCTGCCTCTGAGATTTAGACTTTCGTTGTAACAGCGGCGCGCCATCTTCTGATATGCTTTTATCGTAGCTATCCCCCCTACAGTTGGGAACTTCATGCATAGATGTGGAGTTGAGACTATTGCACTGAGCTGATTCAATGTTGTCCGACCTATTAGGGCATTGTAGGCTGAACTTACGTCGACTATGATGTAATCTATCTTGAGTGTTCTTGACTGGCTTCCCTTTCTGAAAGTTGTGTGTAGCGAGATGTATCCCATCAGTTGAACCGGGGTATCTCCTAGTCCGAACAGGCTGTCCGGATATGCTCTGAGTTCTTTTTCCTCTAAGCCGAGTTTGTCGAAGGCAGTTTTGAATAAGATATCAGTGGAGCTCCCCTGGTCTATTAGCGTGTGGTGGAGATTTGCGTTTGCCAGTATAATAGTGATGACCATGGGATCGTAATTTCCTGATATGATGCCGGGTGCGTCTTCTTTGGTGAAAGTAATCGCGGGGATGTCGGGTGCTTCCTCCTTCGCTGCGACATGATATACGTCTTTGAGATGTATTTTGCGAGATGATTTGGAGATTCCTCCCCCGGTGAATGGTGCACGAAATTGCAATCACACTTTTGCAATCCCGCACAACTAACCAGCAAGTGCACTGGGTCGTCCAAGTAATACCTTACGTCAGTTAGGGTCGATCCCACAGAGATTGTCGGCTTGAAGCAAGCTATGGTTATCTTGTAACTCTTAGTCAGGATATCAATAATTATCAGGTTTAATTGTGAAAAGTAAAAGAACATGAAATAAGTACTTGTTTTGCAGTAATGGAGAACAGGTTGAGGTTTTGGAGATGCTCTATCTTCTGAATCTCTGCTTTCCTACTGTCTTCTTCTTCATGCACGCAAGGCTCCTTTCCATGGCAAGCTGTATGTTGGGCGTCACCGTTGTCAGTGGCTACAATCCCATCCTCTCAGTGAAAATGTTCAATGCATCCTGTCACGGCACGGCTAATCATCTGTCGGTTCTCAATCAGGTTGGAATAGAATCCATTGATTCTTTTGCGTCTGTTACTAACGCCCAGCCTTCAGGAGTTTGAAGCTCGTCACAGTCATTCAATCCTTGAATCCTACTCAGAATACCACAGACAAGGTTTAGACCTTCCGGATTCTCTTGAATGCCGCCATCAATTCTAGCTTATACCACGAAGATTCTGATTAAGAAATCCAAGAGATATCTACTCAATCTAAGGTAGAACGGAGGTGGTTGTCAGGCACACGTTCATAGGTGAGAATGATGATGAGTGTCACGGATCATCACATTCATCAAGTTTAGGAACAAGTGATATCTTAGAATAGAAGCAAGTGTGATTGAATGAAAAACAGTAGTAATTGCATTAATCCATCAAGACACAGCAGAGCTCCTCACCCCCAACCATGGGGTTTAGAGACTCTCATGCCATATAAGATACAATGAGAAACGTGTAAAGTGTCATGAGGTACAGATACAATGTCGAAAGGTCCTATTAATAGTGAATTAGTAACCTAGGATATACAGAAATGAGTAAATGACGTAAAAATCCACTTCCGGGGTCCACTTGGTGTGTGCTTGGGCTGAGCATTGAAGCTTTTATGTGTAGAGACTTTTTCTGGAGTTAAACGCCAGCTTTTATGCCAGTTTGGGCGTTTAACTCCAATTTTTGTGCCAGATCCGGCGTTAAACGCCGGGAATTCTGAAGCTGATTTGCAACGCCGGTTTGGGCCATCAAATCTTGGGCAAAGTATAGACTATTATACATTTCTGGAAAGCCCAGGATGTCTAATTTCCAACGCAGTTGAAAGCGCGCCAATTGGGCTTCTGTAGCTCCAGAAAATCCACTTTGAGTGCAGGAAGGTCAGAATCCAACAGCATCTGCAGTCCTTTTCAGCCTCTGAATCAGATTTTTGCTCAAGTCCCTCAATTTCAGCCAGAAAATACCTGAAATCACAAAAAAACACACAAACTCATAGTAAAGCCTAGAAAAGTGAATTTTAACTAAAAACTAAAAAAATTAAAATAAAAACTAACTAAAATATACTAAAAACATACTAAAAACACTGCCAAAAAGCGTACAAATTATCCGCTCATCACAAAACCAAACTTAAATTGTTGCTTGTCCCCAAGCAACTGAAAATCAGAATAGAATAAAAAGAAGAGAATATACTATAGACTCCAAAATATCAAAGAAACTTAGCTCCAATTAGATAAGCGGGACTAGTAGCTTTTTGCTTCTGAACAGTTTTGGCATCTCACTTTATCCTTTGAAGTTTAGAATGATTGGCATCTATAGGAACTCTGAACTCAGATAGTGTTATTGATTCTCCTAGTTAAGTATGATGATTCTTGAACATAGCTACTTTATGAGTCTTGGCTGTGGCCCAAAGCACTCTGTCTTCCAGTATTACCACCGGATACATACATGCCACAGACACATGACTGGGTGAACCTTTTCAGATTGTGACTCAGCTTTGCTAGAGTCCCCAATCAGAGGTGTCCAGGATTCTTAAGCACACTCTTTTTTCCTTGGATCACAACTTTATATATTTTTCTTTTTCTCTTTTCTTTTTTTTCGTTTTTTTTTTGTATTCACTGCTTTTTCTTGCTTCAAGAATCAATTTGATGATTTTTCAGATCCTCAATAACATTTCTCCTTTTCCATCATTCTTTCAAGAGCCAACAATTTTAACATTCTTAAAACAACAAATTCAAAAGACATATGCACTGTTCAAGCATTCATTCAGAAAACAAAAAGTATTGTCACCACATCAAACTAATTCAACTAGTTTCAAAGATGAATTCGAAATCCTGTACTTCTTGTTCTTTTGTGATTAAAGCATTTTTCATTTAAGAGAGGTGATGGATTCATAGGACATTCATAGCTTTAAGACATGAACCTTAACTTTTATTAATCATGAATTAAGAACAAGACTTAAAAATAGATATAAGATAAGACTAATAGTAATAGAAAACAGAATTTTAAATTACTCTAAAATAGACTCCTAACGATAGAGATTATCACAGAGTTAGAACTCAACAACCTTGATCTTGAGAAGTGGATGCTCCCTCAACTTGTGGGGTATTTGATCCTTCAAGGGAGAGCTTTTGGCGCTTCAACTCCTGTAGCTCACGCCCCTGCTTCTCTTGTTCCTTCAACAATTTGCAGAGCATGCAGTTTTGATTCTGCTGTTCTTCCTTAATTTGTTCCATAGCTTCTTGCAGCTTGGCAACAGATGCTTCTAGACGAGTCCAGTAGTCAATTTCAGGAAGTTCAGGGAGGAACTCCTGCGCCCTCCTTTTGATAGAGTTATCTTGCATTTGTCCTTCCATTGACCTCTTGGTGATTGGGTGCTCAATTGGGATGAATTCATCTACTCCGATCCTCACCCCAGCATCTTTACATAGCAAAGAGATTAAGCTTGGGTAAGCCAGTTTGGCTTCAGTGGAGTTCTTGTTTGCAATTGTATAATCTCACAAGCAATCAGATGATGAATCTCCACTTTTTTTCCCAGCATAATACAATGAATCATCACTGCTCTCTTGATAGCAACCTCAGAACGGTTACTAGTGGGCAAGATAGAACGCCCTATGAAGTCCAACCAGCCTCTTGCAACTGGTTTGAGATCTCCCCTCTTGAGTTGGTTTGGGACACCTTTTGAATTGGTCATCCACTTGGTTCCAGGGAGGCATATGTCCTCTAGAACTTGATCCAACCCCTTATCTACTCTCACCATTCTCCTATTAAAGGATTCAGGATTGTTCATACCCTGACCGAGCTCTCCAAACTCGGGAAGTTCGCAGAAGGTCCGACCTCGTCCCAAAGGCCCACGCCTGAGGTCGGACCTCGGACAAATAAAGAAGAAAGGCCCAAAACGAAGGAACATAGCCCAATCTAAAGGCGGCTAAAAGCCCAGAAAGATAAAGGCGGTTCCCTTGAAGATAAGATGACCTCACTTAAAGATAAGATAAGATAACTAACTTATCCTATCCACAGGAGGCCACATCTCACCATTATAAATACACTGGAGCACCCAGGTATAACTCATACTCTAATTCTACTCAATATCTGCTTGGACCCATGCTAACTTAAGCATCGGAGTGTCATTGCAGGTACAACCCCCCGCCGCTCAGCACACCAAGCTCGGGTCACGGAACCCCTACCTCGGGTCTTGCCAGACGACCGAGCTACACGTTTCAGGTAACCCTCGGAACATTGGCGCCGTTGCCGGGGACCCTGGAAGTCATCCCTTTACCATGGCGGACGACCCTCCCAACAATAACCACGCTACATCAGAACAAGAAGAGGAAATTGACACCGGAGAACGACCGGACAGCCCTCTATCACTACACACTCCAGGAGGAAACAAACAGAATCGCCCAAGTACATCACTCCCAAACAAAGATCCACAAAATCCCGAAAGAGAAAAGAGCTCGGAAATTCTAGAAGCAGTCCGGGCACAACAAAACCGACTGAAACAACTCGAAGAGGACATAAAGAAGCAAAAAGAAACCGAACAAGATCTGAGAAGGGAGGCTCGCAAGCGCAGAGAATTAGAAGAAAAACTACGGAAAATAGAGGCCAACCTGAAAGATCGAACAGAACGCGACACCACCCCCGAAGACAATCATGATCCCTTCACAAAAGAGATCATGAAGGAGAAGGTACCGCGAAACTTCAAACCACCCGATATGGATCTCTACGACGGCACCACCGACCCAAGTCACCACCTCAGCAACTTCAGAAGCAGAATGTACCTAGTCGACGCCTCCGACGCGATTCGGTGCAAAGCCTTCCCCACCACTCTCACCAAGTCAGCCATGAGGTGGTTCGACAACCTGCCACCGAGATCAATCACCAGCTTCGAAAACCTAACTAAGAAATTCCTAACAAGGTTCTCCATTCAAAAGGACAAGGCAAAACATGCCCCCAGTCTACTCGGGATCAAACAAGGTAACCAAGAAACTCTCCGGGAATACATGGAGCGATTCAACAAAGCCTGCCTAGACATACAACACTTGCCCACTGAAGCAGCTATCATGGGATTGGCAAACGGCCTAAAGGAAGGACCGTTTAGCCAATCCCTCTCCAAACGATACCCGACCTCCCTATACGAGGTGCAGGAGCGGGCAGAAAATATATCAATATGGAGGAAACCTCCCAGCTAAGAGACTCTTCTAGGAAGGAATCAACCTACCCACTCCGAGATCGAGATCGAGAACAGAAGAAGAAAGAAGAACCCAACTCGGACAAGCCACGGAAGTACCACAGCTATACCCCCCTCCGAGTCTCCCTGGTAGACATCTACAGAGAAGTATGCCACACCGAAAAGATCCCACCACCCCGACCTCTAAAACACAAAAGAGCGGGGAGAGATCGGTCCGAATACTGCGAATATCACAAGCTCTACGGTCATTCTACCAACGACTGCCACGACCTAAAGAATGTTATAGAAAAGCTAGCCAGAGAAGGAAAGCTCGACAGATACATAGCAGAGAAAGGAGAAGAGACCAGGAAGAGAAGACGAGGAGACAATGAAGGTCGGGCCGAACAAGTCCCGCGAACCCCTGAAAGACACGTTCACATGATAAATGGAGGTTTCGCAGGCGGAGGAGCATCCCGATCTTCGCGAAAAAGACACCTCAAAGAAATCTATCATGTCCGAGAAGACAGTCCCCTGCCCAAGTTACCCACTATCTCATTTACCCGAGAGGATGCTCAAGGGATAATACCCGGGCACGACGATCCAATGGTGATCACCGTTATTCTAGCAAACGTCAACTTACATCGAACCCTGATTGACCAGGGAAGCTCAGCAGATATCCTGTTCAAAGCGGCCTTCGACAAGCTCGTTCTTGAGGAAAAAGAGCTAAAAGCCTATCCCACCAACCTATTTGGGCTAGGGGACACCCCGATCCACCCCTTAGGATACATCTCGCTACACACTACCTTTGGAAGAGGCGAGCAATCTAAAACATTAAGCATCGACTACATTGTAGTCGACGTCACTTCAGCATACAATGCCCTCATTGGGCGACCAACCTTAAACAGACTGGCAGCTATAGTCTCGACCCCACACCTCTGTATGAAGTTCCCTACCACAAAAGGAATCGCTACCCTAAAGGGCGACCAAAAGCTAGCACGGCGATGCTACAACGAAAGCCTAAGTCTAAAAGGGAAAGAAGTCAACACAATAGAACTCGGGCGAGTTCAAACCCGAGAAGACCTTCGGCCACAACCAGAGGGAGAAACCGAAAGGATCCAAATCGGGAACACACCTGAAAAAGTAACAAACATTGGAGCAAACCTCGAAGCAAGCCTAAAGGAGGAACTCATAACCCTCTTAAGGGAGAATTCCGACCTCTTCGCCTGGAAGGCCTCCGACATGCCAGGCATAAGTCCCGACCTGATGTGCCATAAGCTATCAGTATACCCGGGATCCAGACCCGTCCAACAGAGACGCCGGAAGCTCGGACCCGAGCGCATGCAGGCAATAGAAGAACAGGTACAAGCACTGCTAGATGCGGGATTCATTAGGGAAGTAAAATATCCCCTATGGCTCGCAAACGTGGTCCTGGTAAAAAAGCCCAACGGAAAATGGAGGATGTGCGTCGATTACACGGATCTCAATAAAGCCTGCCCCAAAGACCCATATCCACTACCAAACATCGACGCCTTAGTCGACGCAGCCTCAGGCTACAGATATCTCTCCTTCATGGATGCATACTCGGGATACAATCAAATCCCGATGTATGGACCCGACCAAGAAAAGACCTCGTTCATAACCCCAAGGGCAAACTACTGCTACGTAGTAATGCCCTTCGGGCTGAAGAACGCCGGGGCAACCTACCAGAGGCTAATGAACAAAGTATTCTCAGAGCACATCAGGCTACAACTAGAAGTGTACGTCGACGATATGTTGGTAAAGACACAAGAAGACAGAAACTTGGTTCCCGACCTCACAAGTGTCTTCGGCACCCTCAGGAAACACAACATGAGACTTAACCCGACCAAGTGCACCTTCGCCGCAGAAGCCGGAAAGTTCTTAGGCTTCATGCTGACTCAAAGAGGCATCGAAGCAAACCCGGACAAATGCCAAGCGATACTCAAAATGAAGAGCCCGACGTGTGTCAAAGAAGTACAACAACTAAATGGAAGGCTAGCCGCCCTATCAAGATTCTTGGCAGGATCAGCGATAAAATCACTACCTCTCTACTCACTCCTAAAGAAAGGGAAACCCTTCTCATGGACCCCGGAGTGCGAAAAAGCCTTCCAAGAATTCAAGGAATTCCTCGGGCAGCCACCAATCCTAACCCGACCTTTAAAAGGGGAAGAGCTCGTATTATACCTCTCGGTCGGACATCGGGCAGTTGCTTCAGCATTAATACGAGAAAATGACCAAGGACAACACCCCATATACTTCGTAAGCAAGGCACTACAAGGGGCCGAATTAAACTATCAGAAAATAGAGAAATTCGCCTACGCCCTAGTATTCACGGCTCGGAGGCTCCGTCCCTACTTTCAAGCCCACACCATCAAAGTCCGGACGAACCAACCCATGAGACACATCCTACAAAAAACAGACATGGCAGGACGAATCCTACAATGGGCGGTGGAACTGTCCGAGTTCGACCTCCACTATGAAGCCCGGACTGCCATAAAATCTCAATATCTAGCCGACTTCATCGCAGAATATACTGGGACCCCGGGAACCCCACTCTCGTGGAATCTGTATGTCGACGGGTCCTCAAACAAAACAGGAAGCGGAGCCGGTGTTATACTCGAAAGCGACCAAGGAACGCGGATAGAGCTGTCCTTAAAATTCGAGTTCCAGGCTTCAAACAACCAAGCCGAATACGAGGCCCTACTAGCAGGACTAAAGCTAGCCGAAGAGGTCGGAGCCCAGAGAATCACGATCTTCAGCGACTCCCAGGTCGTCACATCACAAGTAAATGGAAGTTACCAGGCCAAAGACCCTACTATGAAAAAATACCTGGATCAAACACAGGCACAATTACGACACTTCCCGGAAATACAAATCCAGCACATACCTCGGGAACAAAATGCCCGGGCAGACGCCCTCTCGAAGCTCGCTAGCACCAAGCCCGGAGGCAACAACAGAAGTCTTCTCCAAGAAACCTTACAATCTCCCTCCGTGCTAAGAGAGGAAGAAACGTTAAATATATCCAACCAACAGCAAGGATGGATGACCCCCGTACTCAACTACCTGAAGTCAGGAACTCTCCCCATAGAAAGAAAAGAAGCTAAAAGGCTTACAAAGGACGCCCAGAATTATACGCTAATTCACGACGTATTATACAGAAGAGGATTCTCAAACCCCCTCCTTAGGTGCGTTCCGACCTCAGAAACAAAGGGCGTCCTCGAAGAAGTCCACGAAGGCATGTGTGGGAACCATCTCGGAGCTCGGGCACTATCCAAGAAAGTAGTCAGGGCCGGGTTCTACTGGCCGACCTTACAAAGAGACGCGACAGAGTTTGTGAAAATATGCCCCCCTGCCAAAAACACGCCAATTTTCACAAGGCACCGCCCGAAGACCTTATCAGCATCACTGCGCCATGGCCCTTCGCAAAATGGGGACTCGACCTACTCGGCCCGTTTCCACAAGGACCGGGGCAAGTCAAATACCTCATAGTAGGGGTCGACTACTTCACAAAGTGGATCGAAGCCGAACCCTTAGCCACTATTACGGCTCAGAAAAGCCGTAAATTCCTATACAAAAACATCGTCACGAGGTTCGGAGTCCCCTACTCCATCACAACAGACAATGGAACACAGTTCACGGACACAAGTTTTCAGAACTTGGTGGCCGAACTAAAAATCAAACAGCAATTCACATCGGTCGAGCACCCACAAGCCAATGGACAAGCAGAGGCTGCAAATAAAGTCATCTTGGCCGGGTTAAAGCGAAGACTCCAAGAGGCCAAAGGGGCGTGGGCCGACGAACTCCCCCAGGTACTATGGGCATATCAGACAACCCCGCACTCTACAACGGGAGAATCCCCATTCCGGCTAGCTTACGGGATGGAGGCAATGATTCCTATCGAAATAGATGAAGGGTCGCCCAGAGTCATCTTCTACAACGAAAAAGATAACCCGCAGGCACAAAGGGAAGAACTCGACCTCCTCCCCGAGGTCCGAGAAAGAGCTCGGATTCGAGAAGAAGCCTTAAAACGGCGAACGGCCCTCAGATACAATCAAAAGGTAATAAAGCGAAGCTTCTCCATTCACGACCTGATTCTAATCCGAAATGACATCGGAACACAAAAGTCGGGAGAAGGAAAGCTAGCCGCAAATTGGAAAGGGCCCTACAAGGTAACAGAAGTCTTAGGGACAGGCTACTACAAAATATCCGACCTAGAAGGCAATGAGCTGCCCAGGACCTGGCACGCCTGTAATCTAAGACGGTACTACAGCTAGAAAAACTTAACCCGAGGTGTACTCTTTTTCCCTACAAGGGTTTTTTAATGAGACACCCGGTTAAGCAGGATACCCGACCTAAAGGGTAAACACTTTGTAAATATTCTTTCTTTTTCAATACTAATCAAATTTCTCTATTTTCTCTTCCTCATGATGAAGCAAATCCTAGAAAGTACCCCACCAAGGCGCATTAATTTATGCTCGGCAAAACGCAAAAAATCATTTGCCAAAAGACCATACAAGGTCGGCAAAGATAAAGCGACGAGGTTCAAATTAATGTGAGAAGTTATAAAGTAACCCTGAAAATGGCTCGAAAAGCCAAATAAAAAAGAGGTTACAAAAATAACTTAAAAAGGCCGACCAAACGACGAAGTCGGACCCAACAAAGGGAAAAGTTATAAAGTAACTCTAAAATGGCTCAAAAAGCCAAATAAAAAGAGATTACAAAAATAACTCAGAAGAACCGACCAACGACAAAGTCGGACCTAACAAAAAGGAGGTACTCGAGCACCCGATGTCCGAGAAAAAGCTCGGCCCAAGAAAGAAGCCTTAAAACGGCAAGAACCAGGATTTCGAAAAACGCTTACTAAAAAAGTTGCTTTAGAAAAAGCAACTAAAAGTACAAGCGAAAAGAACGAAATCGAAAGAAGTTTCAAAACGCTAGCTAAAAGTTGTTAATTGAAAACAACTAAAAAGCACAAAAGCGAAAGTAAGAAGTCAAAACGCTAGCTAAAAAGTTGTTAATCAAAAACAACTAAAAAGCACAAAAGCGAAAGTAAGAAGTCAAAACGCTAGCTAAAAAGTTGTTAATCAAAAACAACTAAAAAGCAAAAAAGCGAAAGTAAAAAGTCAAAACGCTAGCTAAAAAGTTGTTAATCGAAAACAACTAAAAAGCACAAAAGCGAAAGTAAGAAGTCAAAACGCTAGCTAAAAGTTGTTATCCGAAAACGACTAAAAAGCACAAAAGCGGAAACAAAAGTCAAGCGCGAACAAAAACACCGCATAATAAAGTTACTACAACAAAAGGTGTCCAAAGTGTTCAACAGAAACCATCCAAAAACAAAAGAGCCCACAGATCGGGCAAAACACCAAGAAGTACAAGACTACAGAGGATCGAGGCCCTTTCCGGACTCCACATCGACAGCAGGCTGAAACATAGATATCGGGACTGCATCGACGGCAACGTCATCCCGGTTTGAAACCTCCACACCAGATCTATCCTCAGCCAAAGGTGAAGTCGGGTTCACAACCGGAACCTCGGGGTCGGACACCGGAGCCTTGTGGTCGGACACCGGAACCTCATCCTCGGCAGGAGCAGGAACAATCTTTCCCTCCACAACAATGTTTTCCGTACTGAATAAGCTCAGATCCAGGTCGGGAGCAAGAACCCGGACCTGATCCCTCAAATTCACAAACATAGCATCCATACCCTTGGCCACATTATCTTCCAGCTCGTAAAAATCATCCCGAGCATACTGCAACTTCTCCTTCGTCTCCACAAGCTCGGCATACAGCTTAGTATAGTTCTCCGTCGCCACCCTCGCCATCTCCTCAGATGTCTTCGCCGCCGCCACAGCCGCGGTGGCCCTAGTTTTCTCTTCCTCCAAAGAGGCCTCCAGCTCAGTAATCCTGGCAGCCTTCAGTTGACTAATCTTATCAAGCTCAGACCGTGCCTTCTCAAGTCGGGAGCTGGTCGCCCCAAGGGGAGCTTTCTTGAACTCCCGAGCAATAGCGGCATGAAGACTAGCCATCCGAACACAGCTCCGCGCCATATACTGAAAGTGATGCTCCATAGACGCATCATCAGTAGAAATAAAGGTCTGGGGGAGAATGTGCTGCTCAATCCAACCAAGAGCGTCAAAATCCTTATCATTGAAACCAGCAAGCTCTTGAGAGGTCTTCTGTTTCTTGGGGGGAGGACCCGAGGTCGAAGACGGGGAAAGGTGACCGGGTCCGGAGGTCGGAGGATCTTGAGTTATAGCTCGGAACTGAGGAGTCGGAATGGTCTTCGACCGAGTCTGAACACCCACGGTAGTCTTCTGCGGAGAAGATCGGGCAGAAACCTCAGCCTCGATATTCCGAGCAGCCGCAGACTTCTTCGACCGACGAAGAAACTTCATGGAATCCGCCTGAGAAGACATCTCTGCAGAAACAAAAAGAAAGGGATTATCACAAACAGGAATTCCACCAAAACAGGCAAAATACTAAAAGGATGAAGCTCGGAGAGGTCGGGAACTACCTAACTCGGAACGGAGAAGGCTTGGATCTCCCAACATTTTCTTCGTGTCCAAGTGAGGTGCCCGACCCCATAAACTGCTCAACACACCCGCAAAAGCCTGCTCTACCTCATCTAGACTCTCAAAAGTATACTTAACCGACACAACATTCTCCTGCCAACAAAGAGGAAAAGAAGGCTCCCCACTCTCATCTAGAAAGAAAGGTCGGACATCTCCAGCAGCCCGGACCTTGAAATAGTAGTTCTTGAAATCATGAAACGACTCATCATACAAGGTACAAAACTTCTTCCCCTGGTTAGCCCTAAAAGAGACCCAAGACACCTTCCCAGCACCCGACCCGGCTTCGTCAACGCGAACAGATAGGAAAAAAGAGAAACAGAAGGGGAGACGCCCAAAAACTGACACAAAAGTTGAAACAGCTTTAAAAACGCCCAAGAATTTGGATGGAGTTGCGTAGGGGCAAGGTTACAAGACCAAAGGACCTCGGACTCCAAGTCGGTAAAAGGAAGTCGTACACCCAGCTTAGAGAAAAAAACAATCGTAAGCATAAAAGAATAGCTTCTCGGAACTTTCTAAAGGCGGGAAGCACACTCTCTCCTCGGACTCCGGGGCTACTAGCTCATAATCCCGCTCAGACTCCCTGTTCTCACAAATACTACACTCCCTACGGAACCTAACTAGATACTCAGAATCTACAACAGAAGGGACCCTTAGAGGAACAGGATCTACCCAACCAAGACCACTCGGAATCTTGGTCGACATTGCTTGAAACACCTTTCGAGACATAAAAAATCTTGCCTACAAAGAAGAATACAACAGCAAGCCAAAAATCACATAATAGGCAGACAGCAAAAAACCCATTCAGCAGAAGCAAGAAAACAAAAGTTCTTTTAGAAGAAAAATGCAGTAACCCGAAAACAAAGTACCAAGAGAAAAGAGCCCCCCCCCCCCCCACATACAAACAACCAAAGCAATGGCGGCGCCTCTTTCCGGGGCAACCCCAGCATATGTGCACAGCAAAAGTAAAGACAAGAAACAAACCTGGGAGAAAGGAAGAAGACAACGAGCTCCGATGCAAGAAGAACGAAAACAGCGGCGCAGAGGAAACCCCAAAAAAACAACGCACAGAAAGAATCGGAGAAGAAGAACAGAGAGAAAGAAGGAAGATGCTCGAAGAGAGGCGGCGAAAAAAACCCAGAAAAAGGGAAAGGGAACAGAATAAACAAAGAAAATGAGGAAAGGGGCAAATAAATAATGCCTTCACAGAGCCCGAACGGAAATCGAGGAGAAACGGTAAAAAGCAATAAATGCTGAAACGGCCATTTTCAAATTTGAAAAGAACGACTATGCCCGAGCTCGACCTCTCAAAGGACGAACTCGGACAGGGGCACTGTTCATACCCTGACCGAGCTCTCCAACTCGGGAAGTTCGCAGAAGGTCCGACCTCGTCCCAAAGGCCCACGCCTGAGGTCGGACCTCGGACAAATAAAGAAGAAAGGCCCAAAACGAAGGAACATAGCCCAATCTAAAGGCGGCTAAAAGCCCAGAAAGATAAAGGCGGTTCCCTTGAAGATAAGATGACCTCACTTAAAGATAAGATAAGATAACTAACTTATCCTATCCACAGGAGGCCACATCTCACCATTATAAATACACTGGAGCACCCAGGTATAACTCATACTCTAATTCTACTCAATATCTTCTTGGACCCATGCTAACTTAAGCATCGGAGTGTCATTGCAGGTACAACCCCCGCCGCTCAGCACACCAAGCTCGGGTCACGGAACCCCTACCTCGGGTCTTGCCAGACGACCGAGCTACACGTTTCAGGTAACCCTCGGAACAAGGATCATCTTGTAGTTGAGGTAATTTGAAGACCTCTCTTATTTTGTCCAGATGGAAGTAAATAATTCTCCCTCTGACCATGGTTCTGTAGGTATGAAAAGCAGTTCCAGTCATATTTTTGCAAGAAGACATGAGGTCAACTAGTCCTACAACAAGAAAAGAAGATTAGATTACTCAAAAACATCTCAGACAAAAGCAAACCAACTCGGACAATATAATCTAGCATAGTATAGGCAACAAAAGGAAACCCCAGGACCTACACCAAAAAAGATCCAGGGGCATCCTTTGGAGGCAGTTAACAGAACAAGGACTCAGGAAAACCTACAAGACTAACATCCCAAAAAAACTCTCAGCAAAGACAAAGAAAAGCCCTCTCTTAAAACGAGACATCCCGAGATGAAAAGAAAGTCATTACCCCAGAAAGCTACAGATCAAATAAAGTCATGAAAATAACTACCTTCCAAATTCACAGTCTCCGCTTATCAGCAAATGAAACTACCAAGCAGCAAAACGTATCAAGAAGAAGTCATCAAAGACGCCACCTTTTTCAGAGAAACAACCCCCCCCCCAAACGAGGCAAATAACACAAAATCAAAACGAGCCATCAAAAATCGTTACTTTCTACAAAGGTTCATCAGCAAAGTTACTGTTCATACCCAAAGTCATCACAGTTACCAACATGAAGAAAAGACATCAAAGGAACAATCTTTCAAAAGCCTCAGTGACAACATGCATCACAGCAAAATCAAACTTTACGAAAAACCGATTGCAAAGCAACAAAATAAAAAAGCGAGAGGAAGAACCAACCTGGGAAAAGTCGAAAGCTTTGACGAATGATGAGCGGATAATTTATACGCTTTTTGGCATTGTTTTTAGGTAGTTTTTAGTAAGATCAAGCTACTTTTAGGGATGTTTTCATTAGTTTTTATGTTAAATTCACATTTCTGGACTTTACTATGAGTTTGTGTGTTTTTCTATGATTTCAGGTAAATTCTGGCTGAAATTGAGGGACTTGAGCAAAACTCTGAAAATGGCTGACAAAAGGACTGCTGATGCTGTTGGATTCTGACCTCCCTACACTTGAAATGGATTTTCTGGAGCTACAGAACTCCAAATGGCGCGTTCTCAACGGCGTTGGAAAGTAGACATCCAGGGCTTTCCATCAATATATAATAGTCCATACTTTATTCGGAATTTGACGACGTAACTTGGCGTTGAACGCCAAGTTCATGCTGCTGTCTGGAGTTAAACGCCAGAAAAACGTCATGATCCGGAGTTGAATGCCCAAAACACGTCATAACTCGGAGTTCAACTCCAAGAGAAGCCTCAGCTCGTGGATTGATCAAAGCTCAGCCCAAGCATACACCAAGTGGGCCCCGGAAGTGGATTTATGCATCAATTACTTACTCATGTAAACCCTAGGAGCTAGTTTATTATAAATAGAACATTTAACTAATGTATTTGACATCTTTTGATCACTTTAGATCTTAGGATCAGATCTTTGAACGCATAGTTCTTAGACTATGGGGGCTGGCCATTCGGCCATGCCTGAACCTTTTGCTTATGCATTTTTAACAGTGGAGTTTCTGCACACCATAGAGTAAGGGTGTGGAGCTCCGCTGTACCTCAAGTATTAATGCAATTCTATTTTCTTTTATTCAATTCTCTCTTATTCTTATTCCAAGATATTCATTCGCACCCAAAACATGATGATGTGATGATTAGATAACCCTCATTATCATTCTCACTATGAACGCGTGTGATTGACAACCACTTCCGTTCTACATGCAACCGAGCTTGAATGTGTATCTCTTAGATTCCCAACAGAATCTTCGTGGTATAAGCTAGATAGATGGCGGCATTTATGAGGATCCGGAAAGTCTCACCTTGTCTGTGGTATTCCGAGTAGGATTCCGGTAATGAATGACTGTGACGTGCTTCAGACTCGCAAGTGCTGGGCGTGATGACAAACGCAAAAGAATCAAGGGATTCTATTCCAGTAGGCGCGGGAACCAACCAGTGATTAGCCGTGCTGTGACAGAGCGCGTGAGCGTAGTTTTCACTGCGAGGATGGGATGTAGCCTTTGGCCAGGTGATGCCTCCAGACGATTAGCCATGCGAGTGACAGCCGCAGAGGACCATTTTCCCGAGAGGATTGAAAGTAGCCATCGTCGAACGGTGAACCCCTATACACAGCTTGCCATAGAAAGGAGTAAGAAGGATTGAGTTGAAGCAGTAGGAGAGCAAGCGTTCTTGAGCCATACAGTAT
>NC_080379.1:143307117-143493765 GCF_014773155.1 Arachis stenosperma | reverse complement strand
TCGGGCTGTGGACGAGTTCTTCTCACTTCTGAACTCCACCAAGTTTGATTGTGTGGAACTCTCCTTCGCCTCTGAGGTTTAGACTTTCGTTATAACAGCGATGCGCCATCTTTTGATCTGCTTTATTGTAGCTATCCCTTCTGCAGTTGGGAATTTCATACATAGATGTGGAGTTGAAACTATTGCGCCGAGTTGGTTTAACGTTGTCCGACCTATTAAGGCATTGTAGGCTGAGCTTACGTGACCACAATGTAGTCTATCTTGAGTGTTCTGGATTGGTTCGCCTTTCCGAAGGTTGTGTGTAGCGATACGTATCCCAGTGGTTGTACTGGGGTATCCCCAAGTCCGAACAGGCTGTTCGGGTATGCTCTTAGCTCTTTTTCTTCTAAGCCGAGCTTGTCAAAGGCAGTTTTGAATAAGATATCGGCGGAGATTCCTTGGTCAATTAATGTACGGTGGAGGTTGGCGTTTGCCAGTATGATAGTGATGACCATGGGGTTGTCGTGTCTTGAGATGATTTCGGATGCGTCTTCTTTGGTAAACGTGATTGCTGGGATGTCTGGCGCCTCCTTCTTTCCTTCGACATGGTATACTTCTTTGAGGTGTCGCTTGCGAGATGATTTGGAGATTCCTCCTCCACAAATCCGCCGTGTATCACGTGGACGTGTCTCTCTGGTGTGCGAGGTGATAGCTCAGACCGTCCGACATCTTCATCCCTTCTTCTTTTTCTTGGCTCTTCATCCCGGTTGGCCAAAAACCGATTTAGTTTTCCTTCTCTTACTAATTTTTCTATGACATTTTTCAAGTCGAAGCATTCGTTGGTGGAATGTCCTCGGACTCGATGATACTCACAATATTCGTTCCGATTCCTCCTCCTCTTTTGCCTTTGAGTGGCCGAGCTGGAGGTATTTTTTCCGTATGGCAGACTTCTTTGTAAACCTCTACCAAGGATACCCTAAGAGGGGTATAGTTATGATATTTTTATTTTCTCCCTGGAGCGATCTTCCTTTTTCTTGGATTTTATCTTTATCTCGGTAGGTGGAACCGAACCTCGAGGCTTCCCCAAGTCGAGAATTCTCCTCCATGTGATGTACTTCTGCGCCCATCTTGTACTTCGTCCAGGGATGTAGGGTACTTCTTTGATATAGATTGGCTAAATGGTCCTTTTCGTAGGCCATTTATAATGCCTATAATGGCAGCTTGTTGGTAGACTTTGTATGTCCATGCATGTTTTGTTGAATCTTTCCATGTAGTTACGAAGACTCTCCCGATCTCCTTGCTTGATTCCTAGTAGGCTGGGTACGTGTTTAGCCTTATCTTTTTATATGGAAAATCTGGCCAGGAACTTTTTGGCCAGGTCATCGAAGCTCGAGATGGATTTTGGAGTAGGCTGTCGAACCATCTAATGGCTATCTTGGTAAGAGTTGTTGGAAAGGCTTTGCAGCGAACTGCATCTGAGGCATCAGTGAGGTACATTCTACTTCTGAAATTGCTGAGATGATGGTTGGGGTCTGAAGTGCCGTCAAACAGAGTCATATCCGGAAGTTTGAAGTCCTTTGGGATTTTGGTCTTCATAATTTCTCTGGTGAATGGATCTTGATCCTTGCGAGAGATATCCTCTGGAGTGGATCGAGTAGCTTTAGTTTTGAGATCAGCTTCGAGTTTTAGAAGTTTATCTTCTAATTTCGGCGTCGCCTTATCTCCCGAGCAGATCTTCTTCTTTTTCGCATTGATGTTGGGCTTCTTTCTCGAGTTGCTTTAATCGATCTTGAAGCGCCTCTATCACTCCTGGATTTGATGAATTTTTGTCCCCGTTGGGCTCCGGAGTATCTTTGAGTGTAACATTCGCGTTCTTGTGCGGCGTTCTATCTTCCAAACCTGAATCATGGTCGTTGTCATGGTCGTCCGCCATGGTGATGGGATGACTTCCAGGTTCCCCGGCAACGACGCCAGTGTTCCGAGGGTTACCTGAAATTGTAGGTCGATCTCGGTCGAGATCTTCTGTGTTGGTCGGAGCCGACGTGTCCGGCAGGTGTACAGCGGCTGGAACTGGTGTGTCCGACTTGTGGAACTGAGAGTGCTGCTGATCCTTTATCACCGAAGGGTGGGGTTACCTACAAGGGACTCCGATGCTTAAGTTAGCAAGGGTATTAAGCAAGTATTGAGTAGAATTAGAGTATCAGTTATATCTGGGTACTCCAGTGTATTCATTGGGGAGTGCCAGCGGATCCGATGGTATTCGCAATATTCAGCCCGATTTCCTCCTTCTTTTTGCCTTTGAGTGGTCAAGCTGGTGGTATTTTTTCTGTGTTGCAAACTTCTCTGTAGACATCCACAAGAGACACCCGAAGAGGGGTGTAATTGTGGTATTTTTTATTTTTCTCCATGGCGATCTTCTTTCTTTCTGGAATCTTTGTCTTTATCCCGAGAGGTGAACCCGGCCTTTGAGGTCTCTCCTAATCGGGAGTTTTCTTCCATGTTGATGTACTTTTCCGCTCGTTCTTGCACCTCGTTTAGAGACGTGGGGTACTTCTTTGATATAGATTGACTAAAAGGCCCTTCTCGCAGGCCATTAATGAGGCCCATGATAGCGGCTTCTGTTGGCAGGTTTTGTATATCCAGGCATGTCTTGTTGAATCTTTCCATGTAGTTGCGCATGGCTTTTCTTTCCTTGTCTGATTCCCAGTAAGCTCGGCGCATGTTTAGCTTTGTCCTTTTGGATGGAGAATCTGGCCAGGAATTTCTTGGCCATGTCGTCGAAACTCGAGATGGATCTAGGAGGGAGGTTGTCGAACCATCTAATTGCTGTCTTTGTTAAATTAGTTGGAAAGGCTTTGCAACGAACTGCATCTGAGGCGTCCGTGAGATACATTCTGCTCCTGAAGTTGCTGGGATGATGGCTGGGATCCGTAGTGCCATCGTACAGGTCATGTCTGGGAGTTTAAAGTCTTTTGGGATTCTTGTCTTCATGATCTCCTTAGTGAATGGATCTTGCTCCTTGCGGGTGCTATCTTCGGGAGTGGATGGCCGGCTTTAGTCTTGACATCGGCTTCAAGTTTTAGGAGTTTATTCTCCAATTCCCGACATTGCCTTATTTCTCTTTGCAGGTCCTTCTCAGCCTCTTGTTGACGTAGAGCTTCTTCCTCAAGTTATTTTAACCGATCTTGAATCGCATCCAGGGCTCCCTCATTTGGGGAGTTCTTTTGTTGATTTGGGGAGTATTTTGGTGTAGTGTCCGCATTTTTGTGCGACGTTCTATCCTTTAGATCTGAGTCGCGGTTGTTGTCATAGTCGTCCGCCATGGTGCTGCGATGACTTCCAGGTTCCCCGGCAACGACGTCAATGTTCCGAGGGTTACCTGAAACTATAGGTGATCTCGGACGAGATCTTCTGTACTGGTCGGGCTGTTGTGTCCGACTTGGTGATGGTGCTGATCCTTCGTCCCTAGAGGGTGGGAGTACCTGCAAGGGACTCCGATGCTTAAGTTAGCAAGGGTATTAAGCATGTATTGGGTAGAATCAGAGTATGAGTTATACCTGGGTGCTCCAGTGTATTTATAATGGTGGGGAGTGACCTTTCCGGAGATAAGATAGCTACTTTATCTTATCTTATCTTTGAGTGAGGTCTTCTTATCTTCAAGGGAACCGCCTTTATCTCTACGGGCTTTGAGCTGCCCTTGGATTCGGGATGTGTTCCTCTGTTTGGGCCCTTTATTGGGCTTTCCTGTGACTTGGTCGAGCTTTGAGAAGAGGTCGGGTCGTCCTGACCTGAAGAGGTCGGTCGCTTTGTCTATAGAACATCCCGGGTCGGCCAGCTCGACCCAGGGTATGAACACCCTCTATCCTCCGAGCTAAGCTGGGTAGTGGTTCATACTTTCATTTGGTTTTGCTTATCGCTTTGTCGAGTTTGTCTCTTTTGGGATCTTTTTCTGACTCGTAGCTTGGTTTTTTGTTTGCAAAGATGATTAAAAATAATGAATCCATGAAGGCCTTTAAAAGGGCGAGCTACTACAGCTCAGAATGCCTCAGCCAAGACGGGCCGGGGAGGGCTCTTCTCAGGTTTCGTCTAAGCCTTTGGTTACAAGTTCTCTTAGGCCGAGGAAGGTTATCCCCACTCCTCGAGTTCGTTTGGTTGATCCTTCACAAGCTTCTGCTGGTACCTCCTCTCCTTCCGCCGCTCCTCCTCCAAAAAGACCTCGAACTGTCGAGCCTTTAATCTGGGTGCTCCCGACTTTGATGCTGTCGGTTTTGTGGATCAACAGATTGCTCCCTATGGTGTCATGCCTACTGACGATGTATCCATTCTTCGTCATTTAGACTTCATTACTCGGAGTGGTATTACACTGGCACACATAGAGGTGGTTTTATACCGGATTGCTCAAGATCTTCCTATCCATGCTACCAAGACCTTTATGGAGGAGGCAAAATCGGAGTTTGACCAAATTAAGGGTTTGAAGGAGGAGCTCGAGGTGAAAGTGGCCGAGCTGGAAAAGGAGTTGAAGGGGAAAAGGCTCGGGCTATTAGTCTGGCGGCTGTTGTGTAACTAGCTGAGGATACGGCGTTAAATATAAGGATAGCTATATTACCACCTATAGAGAGATGATGGAGCTCAGAAGTAGCTTGGAATCTGTCCAGGCCAATTATACCGAACTTCAAAGTCACCTTTTAGGCAGTGTTACTGCTGCTTTTGAGAATTGAAGGAGCAAGTTCAAGTTCTCACGCCAGATCTTGACCTTTCCCTTTTTAGCCTGGACAACATTGTTAGGGATGGTAAGACTGTTCCTAACGATCCTGATGATGATGATCGTCCTTCACTGCCCGCTACCAAGACCTCTGTTGCACCGACTTCTCCGACTTCCACTACTGATATCAATCGCCCAGAGGGGAACCGATTTGCCAAATCTTGAACCGGGATGATGGGACGGTGGATGCGGTGCCTCTTCAGACTCGTCCTCCTTCACCGAGTTGATGCTGCTGAGAAGCCTTCGGATGTTAACTGAATTTCTTCTTACTCGTTGTAGATAGCCCAGCTTGTGGGCTTTTAAAAACTCTATTTTGTAAATGATATTTTGATGACTGTTGATACCCTTTAGTTGCTTTGTTTAGCAACTTTATTAAATAAATAGTAGTTTTCGAGCTATTGGGTTGCTTCTGGTGGCCTCTGAAGTTTGCCTTTTATCTTAACTAATAGTTTTATGTTAGGCCTGCTTGCACTTGGCTCAGTACCTTTCTAGGTCTTGGGAGTGTTAGAACTTTTCCTTTGACTGATCTTTCTAGATTGGCTTGATTCTTTGATGCTATTTTCAGCAATTTATTTTTTTCTTTGGTTCACTGTAGTTGTTGATTTTGTTACGTTGATTTTATCCAAAGAGTTGTTAGTGACCCTCTTTTAGGGGTTACTTTTGTAGCTTTATGTTTCGGGCCAACTTCGTCTCGTCGGGCCACATCGAGTTACTTTGTAATCCTCTTTCTTGGACCTTTGTTCAGGTCTCTTTCAGGGATTATCTTTGTAACTTTATATTTTGGGCCGACTTGTCATGTCGGGCCCTGTCGAGTTACTTGGTAATCCTCTTTCTTGGACCTTGTTCAGGTCTCTTTCAGGGATTATCTTTGTAACTTTATATTTTGGGCCGACTTTGTCATGTCGGGCCCTGTCGGATTACTTGGTAATCCTCTTTTTGGACTTTGTTCAGGTCTCTTTCAGGAATTACCTTTGTAACTTGTTCGTGAGAGTCCGACTTCATCGTGTTAGGCTCTTCTAAGTTATAGTAATCCTCTTTTATAGGGCTGGCCAAACCTCTTTCCAGGGCTTTACTTATAACTTCGGTTATTGTGGCTGGTCCAACTTCTTTATGCCGGCCAGTCTTTAAGTTATTTTATAGCAATCCATTTTATTAGGACCTCGTCAGGTCCTTTCTATGGATCACTTTCTATAACTTCTTGCATTATTCTATTTTCATCTTTGCCGATTTTGTAGAGTTTGGGTTTTAACCCTCGTTTGGTCGACCTTTTAATGAATTTGGTTTTTATCTTTGGTCTTTATCGCGATTGCGTAGTGAATTTGATTTTCACTTTCTTTCGATCTATAGCTTTATAATCGAACGATGAATGTTTTAGAGTAATGCAATTTGAGCGTTTGTAGATGATCTAAACAGATTTTATTAAAAGAAAATGCAAATATACATGCGGGGGTTTATTCCCTAAGTCGGGTGATTTGTAGGTCTTGGCTTGGCGCCTCGTTAAAAAACCTTTTCAGGAAAAGAGTGCGCCTTGTCCCAAGGTCCTTTATCATCCCTAACTATAGTACCTTCTTAGGTTGCAGGCGTGCCATGACCTAGGAAGCTCTCGCCCGTCGAGTTCGGAAAGCCTGTAGTAGTGCTTTCCCAGCACTTCTATGACTCGGTAGGTTCCTTTCTAGTTTGCTGCCAGCTTTTCTTCTCCAGGTCGAGTTGTTCCGATGTTGTTTCGGATTAGAATGAGGTCGTCCTCAGCAAAGGCCCGCTGTATTACCTTTTGATTATATCTGGAAGCCATTCGTCATTTTAATACCTCTTCCCTTATCCGAGCTCTTTCTCGGACTTCTGAAAGTAGGTCGAGCTCTTCCTTTGAAGTTGGGAGTTGGCTTCTTCGCTATAGTAGATCACTCTAGGTGACCTTTCTTCAATCTCTACTGGGATCATTGCCTCCATTCCATATGCTAATCGAAAGGGTGATTCCTTTGTGGTGGAATGTGGGTTGTTCGATATGCCCATAAGACCTGTGGGAGCTCCTCGACCCAGGCTCCCTTTGCATCCTGTAATCTCCGCTTCAGCCCAGTCAGTATGACTTTGTTGGCAGCTTCAGCTTGTCCATTGGCTTGGGGATGTTCAACAGAGGTGAATTGTTGTCTTATATTCAAGTCGGTCACTAGCTTTCTGAAGCCTGCATCTGTAAACTGAGTACCATTGTCTGTGGTGATGGAGTATGGAACCCCAAGCCTTGTGACGATGTTTCTATATAGGAATTTGACTTCTTTAAGCAGTGGTGCTAGCTAGGGGTTCTGCCTCAATCCACTTTGTGAAGTAGTAGTATTCCCACTATGAGGAATTTGACTTGTCCCGATCCTTGAGGAAAGGGTCTGAGAAGATCGAGACCCCATTTTGCGAATGACCAACGTGAGGTCACGCTGATGAGTTCCTCTGGTGGGGCGATGTGAAAGTTGGCGTGTTTCTGACATGATGAACATGTCTTTACAAATTCTATGGCTTCCTTTTGTAAAGTTGGCCAATAAAATCCTGCCCAAAGTACTTTTTTGGTAAGTGCCTGCGCACCGAGGTGATTGCCACAAATGCACTGTGTACTTCTTCTAGAACTTCCATTGTGTTGGAAGTCGGCACGCATTTTAGCAGTGGTATTGAAATCCCTCTTTTGTATAGAGCATTATTTATGATAGTGTAATATTGTGCCTCTTGTTTTAACCTCTTTGCCTCATTTTCCTCTATGGGGTGCTTCTGTTTTGAGGTAGTTAATTATGGGAGTCATCCATCCTTGATCGTGACCGTTATGGCCAAGACTTTCTTCTTCTGAGATTGATGGATTCTGTAAAATTTCTTGGATGAGGCTTCTATTGTTGCCCTGGTTTGGTGCTGGCTAGTTTGAGAATGCATAGACTTGGGCATTCTGTTCTCGGGGTATGTGACGGACCTCATATTCTCCGAATTATCCGAGCTATTCTCTGGTTTTGTCCAAGTACTTTTTCATGATGGGGTCTTTGGCTTGGTAGCTTCCTGCTATTGTGAAGTAACTACCTATGAGTCGCTGAAGATGATAAGCTTTTGAGCTCCAACTTCCCTAGCCAGCTTCAAACCAGCTAGTAGTGCCCATATTCCACTTGATTGTTTGAGGCAGGGAACCCGAATTTGAGGGAGAGTTCGATTTGGGTTCCCTGGTCGCTTTCAATTATCACACCCGCGCCGCTTCCCATTTTATTTGAGGAATTGTCCAGATAGAGATTCCATTGTGGGGATTTCTGGTGCGTCCGTAAATTCCGCAATAAATTTGGCCAAGTATTGTGATTTGATGGCCGTCCGAGATTCGTATTGGAGATCAAATTCGGACAACTCGACTGCCCATTGCAAGATTCTGCCCGCCAGGTCTGTTTTTTGTAAGATCCTTTTTACGGGTTGGTTGGTCCGAACTTTAATGGTGTGGGCTTGAAAGTATGGGCGAAGTCATCGTGATGTTAGTATGAAAGCGTAAGCAAATTTTTCTATTTTTTCATAGTTCAGCTCGGATCCTTGTAATGCTTTGCTGATGAAGTATACAGGTTGTTGCCCGCTGCGTCTTTTTGGACTAATGCTGAGGCTATCGCCCGACTTCTGACCGTGAGGTACACTATGAGTGGCTCTCCTTCCCGTGGTCGAGTTAGTATAGGTGGCTGTCCCAGGAATCTTTTGAAATCTTGGAAGGCTTGCTCGCTCTGCTGTCCATTCAAACTCATTTCCCTTCCTTAGAGTGGCATAGAAGGGGGAGATCTTATTGTCGATCCGGCCAGGAATCTGGACAAGGCTGCCAACCTCCCGTTGAGTTGTTGTACCTCTTTGACGCAAGTCGGACTTTCATGTCGAGTATGGCCCGGCATTTATCCGGGTTTGCCTCGATTCCTCTCTGTGTGATCATAAATCCCAAGAATTTATCGGCTTCTACTGTGAAGGTGCATTTGCGGGATTGAGTCGCATACTATGCCGTCTTATAGTATCGAATACTTGGGTCAGATCGGATAATAACATCTCTTCGTTTCGTGTCTTTACTAGCATGTCGTCCACGTAGGCTTCCATGATTTTTCCAATGTGATCCGAAAAAATTTTATCATTAATCTTTGATAAGTGGCTCCCGTATTTTTAAGACCGAAGGGCATAACAATGTAGCAGTAGTTTGCCTTTGGGGTTTGAGGAGGTTTTTTCTTGGTCGGGTGGTATATTGGGATTTGGTTGTATCTCGAGTATGCATCCATAAAGGAGAGGTATTTATATCCGGAGGCATTGACCAGTGCGTCGATGCTTGGGAGTGGATAAGGATCTTTGGGCAGGCTTTGTTGAGATCGGTGTAGTCAGTGCACATTCGCCACTTCCCATTTGATTTTTTCACCAAGACGACGTTAGCAAGCCATAGTGGGTATTTGATCTCTTATGAAACCTGCCTCCAGTAGAGCTTGTACCTGCTCTTTCACAGCTTGAGAGCGTTCTGGTCCCAGCTTTCTATGCCTCTGTTTGCTGAGATTCTGGGTAGACTGCTAGCTTGTGGCACATTAACTTGGGATCTGTGCCTGGCATGTCTGCGGCCTTCCACGCAAAGAGGTCGACGTTATCTCGTAGAAACTGTATGAGTGATTCTTTTATGACTCCTTAGGAGTGTGCCGATATTGGTCGTTGTTTTGGGGTATCCCCGATCTGGATTTTCTCTATTTCACCTTCAGGTTGTGGGCGGAGTTCTTCCCGCCTCTGAATTCCACCGAGTTCGATTGTGTGGAATTCTTCTCCTCTGCCTCTGAGATTTAGACTTTCGTTGTAACAGCGGCGCGCCATCTTCTGATATGCTTTTATCGTAGCTATCCCCCCTACAGTTGGGAACTTCATGCATAGATGTGGAGTTGAGACTATTGCACTGAGCTGATTCAATGTTGTCCGACCTATTAGGGCATTGTAGGCTGAACTTACGTCGACTATGATGTAATCTATCTTGAGTGTTCTTGACTGGCTTCCCTTTCTGAAAGTTGTGTGTAGCGAGATGTATCCCATCAGTTGAACCGGGGTATCTCCTAGTCCGAACAGGCTGTCCGGATATGCTCTGAGTTCTTTTTCCTCTAAGCCGAGTTTGTCGAAGGCAGTTTTGAATAAGATATCAGTGGAGCTCCCCTGGTCTATTAGCGTGTGGTGGAGATTTGCGTTTGCCAGTATAATAGTGATGACCATGGGATCGTAATTTCCTGATATGATGATGCCGGTGCGTCTTCTTTGGTGAAAGTAATCGCGGGGATGTCGGGTGCTTCCTCCTTCGCTGCGACATGATATACGTCTTGAGATGTTTGCGAGATGATTTGGAGATTCCTCCCCGGTGAATGGTGCACGAAATTGCAATCACACTTTTGCAATCCCGCACAACTAACCAGCAAGTGCACTGGGTCGTCCAAGTAATACCTTACGTCAGTTAGGGTCGATCCCACAGAGATTGTCGGCTTGAAGCAAGCTATGGTTATCTTGTAACTCTTAGTCAGGATATCAATAATTATCAGGTTTAATTGTGAAAAGTAAAAGAACATGAAATAAGTACTTGTTTTGCAGTAATGGAGAACAGGTTGAGGTTTTGGAGAGATCTTCTGAATCTCTGCTTTCCTACTCTTCTTCATGCACGCAAGGCTCCTTTCCATGGCAAGCTGTATGTTGGGCGTCACCGTTGTCAGTGGCTACAATCCCATCCTCTCAGTGAAAATGTTCAATGCATCCTGTCACGGCACGGCTAATCATCTGTCGGTTCTCAATCAGGTTGGAATAGAATCCATTGATTCTTTTGCGTCTGTTACTAACGCCCAGCCTTCAGAGTTTGAAGCTCGTCACAGTCATTCAATCCTTGAATCCTACTCAGAATACCACAGACAAGGTTAGACCTTCCGGATTCTCTTGAATGCCGCCATCAATTCTAGCTTATACCACGAAGATTCTGATTAAGAAATCCAAGAGATATCTACTCAATCTAAGGTAGAACGGGAGGTGGTTGTCAGGCACACGTTCATAGGTGAGAATGATGATGAGTGTCACGGATCATCACATTCATCAAGTTTAGGAACAAGTGATATCTTAGAATAGAAGCAAGTGTGATTGAATGAAAAACAGTAGTAATTGCATTAATCCATCAAGACACAGCAGAGCTCCTCACCCCCAACCATGGGGTTTAGAGACTCTCATGCCATATAAGATACAATGAGAAACGTGTAAAGTGTCATGAGGTACAGATACAATGTCGAAAGGTCCTATTAATAGTGAATTAGTAACCTAGGATATACAGAAATGAGTAAATGACGTAAAAATCCACTTCCGGGGTCCACTTGGTGTGTGCTTGGGCTGAGCATTGAAGCTTTTATGTGTAGAGACTTTTTCTGGAGTTAAACGCCAGCTTTTATGCCAGTTTGGGCGTTTAACTCCAATTTTTGTGCCAGATCCGGCGTTAAACGCCGGGAATTCTGAAGCTGATTTGCAACGCCGGTTTGGGCCATCAAATCTTGGGCAAAGTATAGACTATTATACATTTCTGGAAAGCCCAGGATGTCTAATTTCCAACGCAGTTGAAAGCGCGCCAATTGGGCTTCTGTAGCTCCAGAAAATCCACTTTGAGTGCAGGAAGGTCAGAATCCAACAGCATCTGCAGTCCTTTTCAGCCTCTGAATCAGATTTTTGCTCAAGTCCCTCAATTTCAGCCAGAAAATACCTGAAATCACAAAAAAACACACAAACTCATAGTAAAGCCTAGAAAAGTGAATTTTAACTAAAAACTAAAAAAATTAAAATAAAAACTAACTAAAATATACTAAAAACATACTAAAAACACTGCCAAAAAGCGTACAAATTATCCGCTCATCACAAAACCAAACTTAAATTGTTGCTTGTCCCCAAGCAACTGAAAATCAGAATAGAATAAAAGAAGAGAATATACTATAGACTCCAAAATATCAAAGAAACTTAGCTCCAATTAGATAAGCGGGACTAGTAGCTTTTTGCTTCTGAACAGTTTTGGCATCTCACTTTATCCTTTGAAGTTTAGAATGATTGGCATCTATAGGAACTCAGAACTCAGATAGTGTTATTGATTCTCCTAGTTAAGTATGATGATTCTTGAACATAGCTACTTTATGAGTCTTGACTGTGGCCCAAAGCACTCTGTCTTCCAGTATTACCACCGGATACATACATGCCACAGACACATGATTGGGTGAACCTTTTCAGATTGTGACTCAGCTTTGCTAGAGTCCCCAATTAGAGGTGTCCAAGGTTCTTAAGCACACTCTTTTTGCCTTGGATCACAACTTTATTTATATTTTTTTTCTCTTTTTTTCGTTTTTTTTTTGTTGTATTCACTGCTTTTTCTTGCCTCAAGAATCAATTTGATAATTTTTTAGATCCTCAATAACATTTCTCCTTTTCCATCATTCTTTCAAGAGCCAACAATTTTAACATTCTTAAAACAACAAATTCAAAAGACATATGCACTGTTCAAGCATTCATTCAGAAAACAAAAAGTATTGTCACCACATCAAACTAATTCAACTAGTTTCAAAGATGAATTCGAAATCCTGTACTTCTTGTTCTTTTGTGATTAAAGCATTTTTCATTTAAGAGAGGTGGTGGATTAATAGGACATTCATAGCTTTAAGACATGAACCTTAACTTTATTAATCATGAATTAAGAACAAGACTTAAAAATAGATATAAGATAAGACTAATAGTAATAGAAAACAGAATTTTAAATTACTCTAAAATAGACTCCTAACGATAGAGATTATCACAGAGTTAGAACTCAACAACCTTGATCTTGAGAAGTGGATGCTCCCTCAACTTGTGGGGTATTTGATCCTTCAAGGGAGAGCTTTTGGCGCTTCAACTCCTGTAGCTCACGCCCCTGCTTCTCTTGTTCCTTCAACAATTTGCAGAGCATGCAGTTTTGATTCTGCTGTTCTTCCTTAATTTGTTCCATAGCTTCTTGCAGCTTGGCAACAGATGCTTCTAGACGAGTCCAGTAGTCAATTTCAGGAAGTTCAGGGAGGAACTCCTGCGCCCTCCTTTTGATAGAGTTATCTTGCATTTGTCCTTCCATTGACCTCTTGGTGATTGGGTGCTCAATTGGGATGAATTCATCTACTCCGATCCTCACCCCAGCATCTTTACATAGCAAAGAGATTAAGCTTGGGTAAGCCAGTTTGGCTTCAGTGGAGTTCTTGTTTGCAATTGTATAATCTCACAAGCAATCAGATGATGAATCTCCACTTTTTTTCCCAGCATAATACAATGAATCATCACTGCTCTCTTGATAGCAACCTCAGAACGGTTACTAGTGGGCAAGATAGAACGCCCTATGAAGTCCAACCAGCCTCTTGCAACTGGTTTGAGATCTCCCCTCTTGAGTTGGTTTGGGACACCTTTTGAATTGGTCATCCACTTGGTTCCAGGGAGGCATATGTCCTCTAGAACTTGATCCAACCCCTTATCTACTCTCACCATCTCCTATTAAAGGATTCAGGATTGTTCATACCCTGACCGAGCTCTCCAAACTCGGGAAGTTCGCAGAAGGTCCGACCTCGTCCCAAAGGCCCACGCCTGAGGTCGGACCTCGGACAAATAAAGAAGAAAGGCCCAAAACGAAGGAACATAGCCCAATCTAAAGGCGGCTAAAAGCCCAGAAAGATAAAGGCGGTTCCCTTGAAGATAAGATGACCTCACTTAAAGATAAGATAAGATAACTAACTTATCCTATCCACAGGAGGCCACATCTCACCATTATAAATACACTGGAGCACCCAGGTATAACTCATACTCTAATTCTACTCAATATCTGCTTGGACCCATGCTAACTTAAGCATCGGAGTGTCATTGCAGGTACAACCCCCCGCCGCTCAGCACACCAAGCTCGGGTCACGGAACCCCTACCTCGGGTCTTGCCAGACGACCGAGCTACACGTTTCAGGTAACCCTCGGAACATTGGCGCCGTTGCCGGGGACCCTGGAAGTCATCCCTTTACCATGGCGGACGACCCTCCCAACAATAACCACGCTACATCAGAACAAGAAGAGGAAATTGACACCGGAGAACGACCGGACAGCCCTCTATCACTACACTCCAGGAGGAAACAAACAGAATCGCCCAAGTACATCACTCCCAAACAAAGATCCACAAAATCCCGAAAGAGAAAAGAGCTCGGAAATTCTAGAAGCAGTCCGGGCACAACAAAACCGACTGAAACAACTCGAAGAGGACATAAAGAAGCAAAAAGAAACCGAACAAGATCTGAGAAGGGAGGCTCGCAAGCGCAGAGAATTAGAAGAAAACTACGGAAAATAGAGGCCAACCTGAAAGATCGAACAGAACGCGACACCACCCCCGAAGACAATCATGATCCCTTCAAAAGAGATCATGAAGGAGAAGGTACCGCGAAACTTCAAACCACCCGATATGGATCTCTACGACGGCACCACCGACCCAAGTCACCACCTCAGCAACTTCAGAAGCAGAATGTACCTAGTCGACGCCTCCGACGCGATTCGGTGCAAAGCCTTCCCCACCACTCTCACCAAGTCAGCCATGAGGTGGTTCGACAACCTGCCACCGAGATCAATCACCAGCTTCGAAAACCTAACTAAGAAATTCCTAACAAGGTTCTCCATTCAAAAGGACAAGGCAAAACATGCCCCCAGTCTACTCGGGATCAAACAAGGTAACCAAGAAACTCTCCGGAATACATGGAGCGATTCAACAAAGCCTGCCTAGACATACAACACTTGCCCACTGAAGCAGCTATCATGGGATTGGCAAACGGCCTAAAGGAAGGACCGTTTAGCCAATCCCTCTCCAAACGATACCCGACCTCCCTATACGAGGTGCAGGAGCGGGCAGAAAAATATATCAATATGGAGGAAACCTCCCAGCTAAGAGACTCTTCTAGGAAGGAATCAACCTACCCACTCCGAGATCGAGATCGAGAACAGAAGAAGAAAGAAGAACCCAACTCGGACAAGCCACGGAAGTACCACAGCTATACCCCCCTCCGAGTCTCCCTGGTAGACATCTACAGAGAAGTATGCCACACCGAAAAGATCCCACCACCCCGACCTCTAAAACACAAAAGAGCGGGGAGAGATCGGTCCGAATACTGCGAATATCACAAGCTCTACGGTCATTCTACCAACGACTGCCACGACCTAAAGAATGTTATAGAAAAGCTAGCCAGAGAAGGAAAGCTCGACAGATACATAGCAGAGAAAGGAGAAGAGACCAGGAAGAGAAGACGAGGAGACAATGAAGGTCGGGCCGAACAAGTCCCGCGAACCCCTGAAAGACACGTTCACATGATAAATGGAGGTTTCGCAGGCGGAGGAGCATCCCGATCTTCGCGAAAAAGACACCTCAAAGAAATCTATCATGTCCGAGAAGACAGTCCCCTGCCCAAGTTACCCACTATCTCATTTACCCGAGAGGATGCTCAAGGGATAATACCCGGGCACGACGATCCAATGGTGATCACCGTTATTCTAGCAAACGTCAACTTACATCGAACCCTGATTGACCAGGGAAGCTCAGCAGATATCCTGTTCAAAGCGGCCTTCGACAAGCTCGTTCTTGAGGAAAAAGAGCTAAAAGCCTATCCCACCAACCTATTTGGGCTAGGGGACACCCCGATCCACCCCTTAGGATACATCTCGCTACACACTACCTTTGGAAGAGGCGAGCAATCTAAAACATTAAGCATCGACTACATTGTAGTCGACGTCACTTCAGCATACAATGCCCTCATTGGGCGACCAACCTTAAACAGACTGGCAGCTATAGTCTCGACCCCACACCTCTGTATGAAGTTCCCTACCACAAAAGGAATCGCTACCCTAAAGGGCGACCAAAAGCTAGCACGGCGATGCTACAACGAAAGCCTAAGTCTAAAAGGGAAAGAAGTCAACACAATAGAACTCGGGCGAGTTCAAACCCGAGAAGACCTTCGGCCACAACCAGAGGGAGAAACCGAAAGGATCCAAATCGGGAACACACCTGAAAAAGTAACAAACATTGGAGCAAACCTCGAAGCAGCCTAAAGGAGGAACTCATAACCCTCTTAAGGGAGAATTCCGACCTCTTCGCCTGGAAGGCCTCCGACATGCCAGGCATAAGTCCGACCTGATGTGCCATAAGCTATCAGTATACCGGGATCCAGACCCGTCCAACAGAGACGCCGGAAGCTCGGACCCGAGCGCATGCAGGCAATAGAAGAACAGGTACAAGCACTGCTAGATGCGGGATTCATTAGGGAAGTAAAATATCCCCTATGGCTCGCAAACGTGGTCCTGGTAAAAAAGCCCAACGGAAAATGGAGGATGTGCGTCGATTACACGGATCTCAATAAAGCCTGCCCCAAAGACCCATATCCACTACCAAACATCGACGCCTTAGTCGACGCAGCCTCAGGCTACAGATATCTCTCCTTCATGGATGCATACTCGGGATACAATCAAATCCCGATGTATGGACCCGACCAAGAAAAGACCTCGTTCATAACCCCAAGGGCAAACTACTGCTACGTAGTAATGCCCTTCGGGCTGAAGAACGCCGGGGCAACCTACCAGAGGCTAATGAACAAAGTATTCTCAGAGCACATCAGGCTACAACTAGAAGTGTACGTCGACGATATGTTGGTAAAGACACAAGAAGACAGAAACTTGGTTCCCGACCTCACAAGTGTCTTCGGCACCCTCAGGAAACACAACATGAGACTTAACCCGACCAAGTGCACCTTCGCCGCAGAAGCCGGAAAGTTCTTAGGCTTCATGCTGACTCAAAGAGGCATCGAAGCAAACCCGGACAAATGCCAAGCGATACTCAAAATGAAGAGCCCGACGTGTGTCAAAGAAGTACAACAACTAAATGGAAGGCTAGCCGCCCTATCAAGATTCTTGGCAGGATCAGCGATAAAATCACTACCTCTCTACTCACTCCTAAAGAAAGGGAAACCCTTCTCATGGACCCCGGAGTGCGAAAAAGCCTTCCAAGAATTCAAGGAATTCCTCGGGCAGCCACCAATCCTAACCCGACCTTTAAAAGGGGAAGAGCTCGTATTATACCTCTCGGTCGGACATCGGGCAGTTGCTTCAGCATTAATACGAGAAAATGACCAAGGACAACACCCCATATACTTCGTAAGCAAGGCACTACAAGGGGCCGAATTAAACTATCAGAAAATAGAGAAATTCGCCTACGCCCTAGTATTCACGGCTCGGAGGCTCCGTCCCTACTTTCAAGCCCACACCATCAAAGTCCGGACGAACCAACCCATGAGACACATCCTACAAAAAACAGACATGGCAGGACGAATCCTACAATGGGCGGTGGAACTGTCCGAGTTCGACCTCCACTATGAAGCCCGGACTGCCATAAAATCTCAATATCTAGCCGACTTCATCGCAGAATATACTGGGACCCCGGGAACCCCACTCTCGTGGAATCTGTATGTCGACGGGTCCTCAAACAAAACAGGAAGCGGAGCCGGTGTTATACTCGAAAGCGACCAAGGAACGCGGATAGAGCTGTCCTTAAAATTCGAGTTCCAGGCTTCAAACAACCAAGCCGAATACGAGGCCCTACTAGCAGGACTAAAGCTAGCCGAAGAGGTCGGAGCCCAGAGAATCACGATCTTCAGCGACTCCCAGGTCGTCACATCACAAGTAAATGGAAGTTACCAGGCCAAAGACCCTACTATGAAAAAATACCTGGATCAAACACAGGCACAATTACGACACTTCCCGGAAATACAAATCCAGCACATACCTCGGGAACAAAATGCCCGGGCAGACGCCCTCTCGAAGCTCGCTAGCACCAAGCCCGGAGGCAACAACAGAAGTCTTCTCCAAGAAACCTTACAATCTCCCTCCGTGCTAAGAGAGGAAGAAACGTTAAATATATCCAACCAACAGCAAGGATGGATGACCCCCGTACTCAACTACCTGAAGTCAGGAACTCTCCCCATAGAAAGAAAAGAAGCTAAAAGGCTTACAAAGGACGCCAGAATTATACGCTAATTCACGACGTATTATACAGAAGAGGATTCTCAAACCCCTCCTTAGGTGCGTTCCGACCTCAGAAACAAAGGCGTCCTCGAAGAAGTCCACGAAGGCATGTGTGGGAACCATCTCGGAGCTCGGGCACTATCCAAGAAAGTAGTCAGGGCCGGGTTCTACTGGCCGACCTTACAAAGAGACGCGACAGAGTTTGTGAAAATATGCCCCCCTGCCAAAAACACGCCAATTTTCACAAGGCACCGCCCGAAGACCTTATCAGCATCACTGCGCCATGGCCCTTCGCAAAATGGGGACTCGACCTACTCGGCCCGTTTCCACAAGGACCGGGGCAAGTCAAATACCTCATAGTAGGGGTCGACTACTTCACAAAGTGGATCGAAGCCGAACCCTTAGCCACTATTACGGCTCAGAAAAGCCGTAAATTCCTATACAAAAACATCGTCACGAGGTTCGGAGTCCCCTACTCCATCACAACAGACAATGGAACACAGTTCACGGACACAAGTTTTCAGAACTTGGTGGCCGAACTAAAAATCAAACAGCAATTCACATCGGTCGAGCACCCACAAGCCAATGGACAAGCAGAGGCTGCAAATAAAGTCATCTTGGCCGGGTTAAAGCGAAGACTCCAAGAGGCCAAAGGGGCGTGGGCCGACGAACTCCCCAGGTACTATGGGCATATCAGACAACCCCGCACTCTACAACGGGAGAATCCCCATTCCGGCTAGCTTACGGGATGGAGGCAATGATTCCTATCGAAATAGATGAAGGGTCGCCCAGAGTCATCTTCTACAACGAAAAGATAACCCGCAGGCACAAAGGGAAGAACTCGACCTCCTCCCCGAGGTCCGAGAAAGAGCTCGGATTCGAGAAGAAGCCTTAAAACGGCGAACGGCCCTCAGATACAATCAAAAGGTAATAAAGCGAAGCTTCTCCATTCACGACCTGATTCTAATCCGAAATGACATCGGAACACAAAAGTCGGGAGAAGGAAAGCTAGCCGCAAATTGGAAAGGGCCCTACAAGGTAACAGAAGTCTTAGGGACAGGCTACTACAAAATATCCGACCTAGAAGGCAATGAGCTGCCCAGGACCTGGCACGCCTGTAATCTAAGACGGTACTACAGCTAGAAAAACTTAACCCGAGGTGTACTCTTTTTCCCTACAAGGGTTTTTTAATGAGACACCCGGTTAAGCAGGATACCCGACCTAAAGGGTAAACACTTTGTAAATATTCTTTCTTTTTCAATACTAATCAAATTTCTCTATTTTCTCTTCCTCATGATGAAGCAAATCCTAGAAAGTACCCCACCAAGGCGCATTAATTTATGCTCGGCAAAACGCAAAAAATCATTTGCCAAAAGACCATACAAGGTCGGCAAAGATAAAGCGACGAGGTTCAAATTAATGTGAGAAGTTATAAAGTAACCCTGAAAATGGCTCGAAAAGCCAAATAAAAAAGAGGTTACAAAAATAACTTAAAAAGGCCGACCAAACGACGAAGTCGGACCCAACAAAGGGAAAAGTTATAAAGTAACTCTAAAATGGCTCAAAAAGCCAAATAAAAAGAGATTACAAAAATAACTCAGAAGAACCGACCAACGACAAAGTCGGACCTAACAAAAAGGAGGTACTCGAGCACCCGATGTCCGAGAAAAAGCTCGGCCCAAGAAAGAAGCCTTAAAACGGCAAGAACCAGGATTTCGAAAAACGCTTACTAAAAAAGTTGCTTTAGAAAAAGCAACTAAAAAGTACAAGCGAAAAGAACGAAATCGAAAGAAGTTTCAAAACGCTAGCTAAAAAGTTGTTAATGAAAACAACTAAAAAGCACAAAAGCGAAAGTAAGAAGTCAAAACGCTAGCTAAAAAGTTGTTAATCAAAAACAACTAAAAAGCACAAAAGCGAAAGTAAGAAGTCAAAACGCTAGCTAAAAAGTTGTTAATCAAAAACAACTAAAAAGCAAAAAAGCGAAAGTAAAAAGTCAAAACGCTAGCTAAAAAGTTGTTAATCGAAAACAACTAAAAAGCACAAAAGCGAAAGTAAGAAGTCAAAACGCTAGCTAAAAAGTTGTTATCCGAAAACGACTAAAAAGCACAAAAGCGGAAACAAAAAGTCAAGCGCGAACAAAAAACACCGCATAATAAAGTTACTACAACAAAAGGTGTCCAAAGTGTTCAACAGAAACCATCCAAAAACAAAAGAGCCCACAGATCGGGCAAAACACCAAGAAGTACAAGACTACAGAGGATCGAGGCCCTTTCCGGACTCCACATCGACAGCAGGCTGAAACATAGATATCGGGACTGCATCGACGGCAACGTCATCCCGGTTTGAAACCTCCACACCAGATCTATCCTCAGCCAAAGGTGAAGTCGGGTTCACAACCGGAACCTCGGGGTCGGACACCGGAGCCTTGTGGTCGGACACCGGAACCTCATCCTCGGCAGGAGCAGGAACAATCTTTCCCTCCACAACAATGTTTTCCGTACTGAATAAGCTCAGATCCAGGTCGGGAGCAAGAACCCGGACCTGATCCCTCAAATTCACAAACATAGCATCCATACCCTTGGCCACATTATCTTCCAGCTCGTAAAAATCATCCCGAGCATACTGCAACTTCTCCTTCGTCTCCACAAGCTCGGCATACAGCTTAGTATAGTTCTCCGTCGCCACCCTCGCCATCTCCTCAGATGTCTTCGCCGCCGCCACAGCCGCGGTGGCCCTAGTTTTCTCTTCCTCCAAAGAGGCCTCCAGCTCAGTAATCCTGGCAGCCTTCAGTTGACTAATCTTATCAAGCTCAGACCGTGCCTTCTCAAGTCGGGAGCTGGTCGCCCCAAGGGGAGCTTTCTTGAACTCCCGAGCAATAGCGGCATGAAGACTAGCCATCCGAACACAGCTCCGCGCCATATACTGAAAGTGATGCTCCATAGACGCATCATCAGTAGAAATAAAGGTCTGGGGGAGAATGTGCTGCTCAATCCAACCAAGAGCGTCAAAATCCTTATCATTGAAACCAGCAAGCTCTTGAGAGGTCTTCTGTTTCTTGGGGGGAGGACCCGAGGTCGAAGACGGGGAAAGGTGACCGGGTCCGGAGGTCGGAGGATCTTGAGTTATAGCTCGGAACTGAGGAGTCGGAATGGTCTTCGACCGAGTCTGAACACCCACGGTAGTCTTCTGCGGAGAAGATCGGGCAGAAACCTCAGCCTCGATATTCCGAGCAGCCGCAGACTTCTTCGACCGACGAAGAAACTTCATGGAATCCGCCTGAGAAGACATCTCTGCAGAAACAAAAAGAAAGGGATTATCACAAACAGGAATTCCACCAAAACAGGCAAAATACTAAAAGGATGAAGCTCGGAGAGGTCGGGAACTACCTAACTCGGAACGGAGAAGGCTTGGATCTCCCAACATTTTCTTCGTGTCCAAGTGAGGTGCCCGACCCCATAAACTGCTCAACACACCCGCAAAAGCCTGCTCTACCTCATCTAGACTCTCAAAAGTATACTTAACCGACACAACATTCTCCTGCCAACAAAGAGGAAAAGAAGGCTCCCCACTCTCATCTAGAAAGAAAGGTCGGACATCTCCAGCAGCCCGGACCTTGAAATAGTAGTTCTTGAAATCATGAAACGACTCATCATACAAGGTACAAAACTTCTTCCCTGGTTAGCCCTAAAAGAGACCCAAGACACCTTCCCAGCACCCGACCCCGGCTTCGTCAACGCGAACAGATAGGAAAAAAGAGAAACAGAAGGGGAGACGCCCAAAAACTGACACAAAAGTTGAAACAGCTTTAAAAACGCCCAAGAATTTGGATGGAGTTGCGTAGGGGCAAGGTTACAAGACCAAAGGACCTCGGACTCCAAGTCGGTAAAAGGAAGTCGTACACCCAGCTTAGAGAAAAAACAATCGTAAGCATAAAAGAATAGCTTCTCGGAACTTTCTAAAGGCGGGAAGCACACTCTCTCCTCGGACTCCGGGGCTACTAGCTCATAATCCCGCTCAGACTCCCTGTTCTCACAAATACTACACTCCCTACGGAACCTAACTAGATACTCAGAATCTACAACAGAAGGGACCCTTAGAGGAACAGGATCTACCCAACCAAGACCACTCGGAATCTTGGTCGACATTGCTTGAAACACCTTTCGAGACATAAAAAATCTTGCCTACAAAGAAGAATACAACAGCAAGCCAAAAATCACATAATAGGCAGACAGCAAAAAACCCATTCAGCAGAAGCAAGAAAACAAAAGTTCTTTTAGAAGAAAAATGCAGTAACCCGAAAACAAAGTACCAAGAGAAAAGAGCCCCCCCCCCCCCCACATACAAACAACCAAAGCAATGGCGGCGCCTCTTTCCGGGGCAACCCCAGCATATGTGCACAGCAAAAGTAAAGACAAGAAACAAACCTGGGAGAAAGGAAGAAGACAACGAGCTCCGATGCAAGAAGAACGAAAACAGCGGCGCAGAGGAAACCCCAAAAAACAACGCACAGAAAGAATCGGAGAAGAAGAACAGAGAGAAAGAAGGAAGATGCTCGAAAGAGAGGCGGCGAAAAACCCAGAAAAAGGGAAAGGGAACAGAATAAACAAAGAAAATGAGGAAAGGGGCAAATAAATAATGCCTTCACAGAGCCCGAACGGAAATCGAGGAGAAACGGTAAAAAGCAATAAATGCTGAAACGGCCATTTTCAAATTTTGAAAAGAACGACTATGCCCGAGCTCGACCTCTCAAAAGGACGAACTCGGACAGGGGCACTGTTCATACCCTGACCGAGCTCTCCAAACTCGGGAAGTTCGCAGAAGGTCCGACCTCGTCCCAAAGGCCCACGCCTGAGGTCGGACCTCGGACAAATAAAGAAGAAAGGCCCAAAACGAAGGAACATAGCCCAATCTAAAGGCGGCTAAAAGCCCAGAAAGATAAAGGCGGTTCCCTTGAAGATAAGATGACCTCACTTAAAGATAAGATAAGATAACTAACTTATCCTATCCACAGGAGGCCACATCTCACCATTATAAATACACTGGAGCACCCAGGTATAACTCATACTCTAATTCTACTCAATATCTTCTTGGACCCATGCTAACTTAAGCATCGGAGTGTCATTGCAGGTACAACCCCCCGCCGCTCAGCACACCAAGCTCGGGTCACGGAACCCCTACCTCGGGTCTTGCCAGACGACCGAGCTACACGTTTCAGGTAACCCTCGGAACAAGGATCATCTTGTAGTTGAGGTAATTTGAAGACCTCTCTTATTTTGTCCAGATGGAAGTAAATAATTCTCCCTCTGACCATGGTTCTGTAGGTATGAAAAGCAGTTCCAGTCATTCTCTGCTTATCTGTCAACCACAGATTTGAGTAGAATTCCTGAACCATATTTCTCACAACCTTTGTCTCAGGGTTGGTTAGAACTTCCCATCCTCTGTTTCGAATTGGCTCTTGGATCTCCGGATATTCATCTTCTTTCAGATCAAATTTAACTTCCGGGATCACTGACCTTAGACCCATTATTTTGTGGTAATGGTCTGCATGTTCATTGGTTAAGAACTTCTCTTGACTCCAAAGGTCTTTTGGAGCATTCTCTTTCTTGCCTCTTGAATTGGTTTGTTTTCCTTTGGGAGCCATAATCTTGATGAGCCTTAACTTAGTGATCACGGAAAAACACACCAAACTTAGAGGTTTGCTTGTCCTCAAGCAAAAGAAAGGAAAGAGGAGAGAGAGGAGGAAAGCAAATTCGAATGGTGGGGAAGGGGTGTGGCAGAACATATATTTATAAGGAAGGGAGAGAGAGTTCAAAAATTTGAAGGAGATTTGAGAAGATATGGAAAGAAATTGAGAGATATTTGAGTTTTTTTTGAAGAAGATTTGGAAAGGATTTGAAAGAGATTTGAAGAATGATTTTAATTTTGAAAATTTGAAGGTGAATGATGAAAGTTTGAAATGTATTTATGTAGAAAATTATGGAACAAAACAGGAAAGTTTAAAAAAATTTGAAGTGGAAAGCAAAATCTCTGTCTCCCACCTTTCTGGCGTTAAACACCCAGAATGGTATCCATTCTGGCGTTTAACGCCCAGCCAGGTACCCTAGCTGGCGTTAAACGCCAGAAACCCCTTCATCACTGGGTGTTTTGCTAAACGCCCAAGATGCTACACACATGGCGTTAAACGCCCAGAATGGTGCCCATTCTGGCGTTAAACGCCCAGAATGGTGCCCATTCTGGCGTTTAACGCCCAAAATGGTACCTTTACTGGCGTTAAACACCCAGAATGGTGCCCATTCTGGCGTTTAACACCCAGAGTACCCCTTACTAGCGTTTTTTCGCCAGCAAGCTCCTTTTCTCTGCTTTTTGCACTGAATCCTTCTGTAACTCTGTGAATTCCTTCAATTTTGATGATTGCCCTTGAGAATATGTATCAAACTTTTATTAAACAAAACAGATAACCTGCTAATGACTGGGTTGCCTCCCAGCAAGCGCTTCTTTATTGTCTTTAGCTGGACCTTCACTGAGAATCATTCAAGCCTCAGTTTTGAGCTTTCTTGCTCAAAATTGCTTTCAAGATAATGCTTGATCCTCTGTCCATTAACAATGAACTTTTTGTCAGAATCAATATCCTGAAGCTCAACATATCCATATGGTGACACTCCTGTAATCACATACGAACCCCTCCACCGGGATTTAAGTTTTCCTGGGAACAGTCTGAGCCTAGAGTTGAAGAGCAGAACTTTTTGTCCTGGCTCAAAAACTCTAGATGACAACTTCTTGTCATGCCACTTCTTTGCCTTTTCCTTATAATTTTTTGCATTTTCAAAGGCACTGAGTCTAAATTCATCTAGCTCATTTAGCTGGAGTAATCTTTTTTCACAAGCTAACTTAGCGTCCAGGTTTAGGAATCTGGTTGCCCAGTAGGCTTTATGTTCCAGTTCCACGGGCAGATGACAGGCCTTGCCATACACAAGTTGGTATGGAGAGGTTCCTATTGGAGTCTTGAATGCTGTCCTGTATGCCCATAGAGCATCATCCAAGCTCTTTGCCCAATCCTTTCTACGGGCAATTACAGTCCGTTCTAGGATTCTTTTTAGCTCTCTGTTAAAGACTTCAGCTTGCCCATTTGTCTGTGGATGATACGGGGTTGCCACTTTGTGGCTAATTCCATATCAGACCATAGCAGAGTATAGCTGTTTATTGCAGAAATGAGTGCCCCCATCACTGATTAGTACTCTGGGAACACCAAACCTGCTGAATATGTGTTTCTGGAGGAATTTCAACACGGTCTTAGTATCATTAGTGGGTGTAGCAATTGCTTCTACCCATTTAGATACATAGTCCACTGCCACCAGAATGTAAGTGTTTGAGTATGATGGTGGGAACGGACCCATAAAGTCAATACCCCATACATCAAACAATTCAATCTCTAGGATCCCTTGTTGAGGCATGGCATAACCATGAGGCAAGTTACCAGCTCTTTGGCAACTGCCACAGTTACGCACAAACTCTCGGACATCTTTATAGAGAGTAGGCTAGTAAAAGCCACATTGGAGGACCTTAGTGGCTGTTCGCTCACTTCCGAAATGTCCCCCATACTGTGATCCATGGCAATGCCACAGGATCCTTTGTGCTTCCTCTCTAGGTACACATCTGCGGATCATTCCATCTGCACATCTCTTAAAGAGATATGGCTCATCCCAGAGGTAGTACTTGGCATCTGAAATTAATTTCTTTCTTTGCACCCTGCTGTACTCCTAGGGTATGAACCTCACTGCTTTATTATTTGCAATGTCTGCAAACCATGAAGCTTCCTGAATGGCAAAAAGTTGCTCATCTGGGAAGGTCTCAGAGATCTCAATAGAAGGGAGGGATGCCCCAGCTACTGGTTCTATTCGGGACAGATGATCAGCTACTTGGTTCTCTGTCCCTTTTCTGTCTCTTATTTCTATATCAAACTCTTGCAGAAGCAACACCCATCTTATGAGCCTGGGTTTTGAATCCTGCTTTGTGAGTAAGTACTTAAGAGCAGCATGGTCAGTGTACACAATCACCTTTGATCCTACTAAATAGGATCTAAACTTGTCAATGGCATAGACCACTGCAAGTAACTCTTTTTCTGTGGTTGTGTAATTCTTCTGTGCATCATTTAGAACACGGTTGGCATAATAAATGACGTGCAGAAGCTTGTTATGCCTCTGTCCCAACACTGCACCAATGGCATGGTCACTGGCATCACACATTAGTTCGAATGGCAATGTCCAGTCTGGTGCAAAGATGACTGGTGCTGTGACCAGCTTGGCTTTCAGGGTCTCAAATGCTTGCAGACACTGTGTGTCAAACACAAATGGTGTGTCAGCAGCTAGCAGGTTACTTAGAGATTTTGCAATTTTTGAAAAATCCTTTATAAACCTTCTGTAGAAACCTACATGCCCCAGAAAGCTTCTGATTGCCTTAACATTGGCAGGTGGTGGTAATTTTTCAATTACCTCTACCTTTGCCTTATCCACCTCTATTCCCTTACTTGAAATTTTGTGCCCAAGGACAATTCCTTCAATCACCATAAAGTGACATTTCTCCCAGTTTAAGACCAGGTTAGTTTCTTGGCACCTTTTCAGGACAAGTGCTAGATGGTTAAGACAGGAGCTGAATGAGTCTCCATATACTGAGAAGTCATCCATGAAGACTTCCAAGAATTTCTCCACCATATCAGAGAAGATGGATAGCATGCATCTTTGAAAAGTTACAGGAGCATTACACAGACCAAAAGGCATTCTCCTGTAGGCAAACACGCTAGAAGGACAAGTGAATGCTGTTTTCTCTTGGTCTTGAGGATCTACTGCAATTTGGTTGTAACCTGAATAGCCATCCAAAAAGGAGTAATAATCATGACCAGCTAGTCTTTCTAGCATTTGGTCTATGAATGGTAAAGGAAAATGATCCTTTCTGGTGGCTGTATTGAGCCTTCTGTAGTCAATACACATACGCCACCCTGTAACTATTCTTGTAGGAACCAGTTCATTTTTTTCATTATGAACTACTGTCATGCCTCCCTTCTTGGGGACAACTTAGACAGGGCTCACCCAGGGGCTATCAGAAATGGGATAAATAATCCCAACCTCTAGTAATTTAGTGACCTCTTTTTGCACCACCTCCTTCATGGCTGGATTTAGCCACCTTTGTGGTTGAACCACTGGTTTGGTATTATCCTCCAACAGGATCTTGTGCATACATCTTGCTGGGCTAATGCCCTTAAGATCACTTATGGACCACCCAAGAGCTGTCTTGTGTGTCCTTAGCACTTGAATCAGTGCTTCCTCTTCCTGTGGATTTAAACCAGAGCTTATGATCACTGGAAAAGTGTCACTCTCTCCCAGAAATGCATACTTCAGGGATGGTGGTAGTGGTTTGAGCTCAGGTTTGGGAGGCTTATCCTCTTCCTGAGGAATTTTCAAAAATTCTTTTGTTTCCTCTGGTTCTTCCTGATCAGGCTGAACATCCTTGAAGATGTCCTCTAGCTCTGATTCTAGACTTTCAGTCATATTGATCTCTTCCACCAAAGAGTCAATAATGTCAGCGCCCATGCAGTTATTTGGTGTGTCTGGATGCTGCATAGCTTTTACAGCATTCAACTTGAACTCATCCTCATTGACTCTCAGGGTTACTAGGAAAGGTCTTCCTAGAATGAGAGTTGCACTCTTGTGCTCCTCCATTTCCAGCACTACAAAGTCAGTTGGAAAGGCGAATGGCCCAACCTTGACAATCATGTCCTCAATTATGCCTGATGGATATTTAATGGAGCCATCAGCAAGTTGGAGACATATCCGGGTTGGTTTGACTTCTTCAGTCAACCCAAGCTTTCTGATAGTAGATGCAGGTATTAGATTGATACTTGCTCCAAGGTCACACAGGGCTGTCTTGGCGCAAGCACCTTCTAATGTGCATGGTATCATAAAGCTTCCTGGATCTTGAAGCTTTTCTGGTAAGCTTTTCAGAATGACTGCACTGTATTCTTCAGTGAGAAACACTTTTTCAGTTTCTCTCCAATCCTTCTTATGACTTAAGATCTCTTTCATGAACTTAGCATAAGAAGGTATTTGCTCAAGTGCCTCTGCAAACGAAATCTTTATTTCAAGAGTCCTTAGATAGTCTACAAAGCGGGCAAATTGCTTATCCTGTTCCGCTTGGTGGAGTTTCTGAGGATAAGGCATCTTGGCTTTATATTCTTCAACCTTAGTTGCTGCAGGTTTATTCCTTACAGAGGTGGTTAGAGAAGCCTTTTTAGAGGGGTTACTATCAGCACTCTCAGGTGTCTGATTCCCCATTGGCGTTGGAACGCCAGGATTGGGTGAAGAATGGGCGTTTAACGCCAACTTTTCCCCCTTTTCTGGCATTTGAACGCCAGAACTGGGCAAGGAATGGGCGTTTAACGCCAGCTTTTCCCCCCTTTCTGGCGTTTGAACGCCAAGAGTATTCCTCTCTGGGCTCTTACTGTCCTCGGATGGATTTTGGACAGTGGTTTGGTTATCCTCTGTCAATTGTTCCTTTCTTAGCTCTTTGCTACTTTGAGCAGTGTTATTCAATGTCTTCCCACTCCTCAGTTGAACTACTTGGCATTCTTCTGTTATCTATTTAGATAACTACTGTTTTGTCTGATTCAACTGCGATTCTATGTTCTTGTTAGCAATTTTAGTCTCTTGGAGCATCTCTTTAAATTCTGCTAACTGTTTTGTCATCCGGTGTAATTGCTGATTAAGCTCAACAATTTGTTCTTGAGGATTAGGATCAGTGGCTACTGCCATAACTTCTTCTTTTGTAGAGGACTCACTGCTAGAGTACAAATGTTGATTTCTAGCAACAGTATCTATAAGCTCTTGAGCCTCTTCAATCGTCTTCCTCATATGTATAGATCCACCAGCTGAGTGGTCTAGAGACATCTGAGCTTTTTCTGTAAGCCCATAGTAGAAGATGTATAACTGTACCCACTCTGAAAATATTTCAGAGGGGCATTTTCTTAGCATACCTCTATACCTCTCCCAAGCATTATAAAGGGATTCATTATCCTCTTGTTTAAAGCCTTGGATGTCCAGTCTTAGCTGTGTCATCCTTTTTGGAGGGTAAAATTGATTCAGGAATTTGTCTGATAACTGTCTCCATGTCTTTATGCTTGCTGTAGGTTGGTTATTCAACCACCTCTTAGCTTGATCTTTTACAGCAAATGGAAACAGTAATAGTCTGTAGACATCCTGATCCACCTCTTTATCGTGTACTGTGTCAGCAATTTGTAAGAATTGTGCCAGAAACTCATTAGGTTCTTCCTGTGGAAGACCGAAATACTGGCAATTTTGCTGCACCATGATAATGAGTTGAGGATTTAGCTCAAAGCTGCTTGCTTTAATGGGAGGTATACAAATGCTACTCCAATATGCAGCTGTAATGGGGTTAGCATATGATCCCAGAGTCCTTTTGGACTGCTCAGTTCCACTTAGGTCCATGATGGAGAAAGGGAGTATGATATGGATTCACAAGTAAAGTAGAAAAAAAAATTTTTATTAAAGGTGATCGAAAAATTTAAAATAAAATAAAATAAAATTTCGAAAACTAAAAAAAATAAGATCAAGACAAATTGAAAACTAAATCAATTAGCTAATTAAAAAAGATTTTGGGATTAGCAATTGAAAATATATTATTGAAAATTATTTTTAAAAGGATTTAATTTTTGAAATGAGGAAAGAGAAAAACAACAAAATGACACCAAACTTAAAATTTTTAGAAAATCAGACACAAATTTTCGAAAACTTAAAGGAAAACACAAAGAAGACACCAAACTTAGAATTTTTAAGGATCAAGACAGGACTAAGGACATGAAATTCGAAAAATATCAGAAAACAAAAGCATGCAATTGACACCAAACTTAAAATATGAAACTAAACTCAAATAAAAGACTCTAAACCAACAAAAGTAAAACAGTCCTAATCTAAGCAACAAGATAAACCGTCAATTGTCCAAACTCGAACAATTTCCGGCAACGGCGCCAAAAACTTGGTGCACGAAATTGCAATCACACTTTTGCAATCCCGCACAACTAACCAGCAAGTGCACTGGGTCGTCCAAGTAATACCTTACGTGAGTAAGGGTCGATCCCACGGAGATTGTCAGCTTGAAGCAAGCTATGGTTATCTTGTAACTCTTAGTCAGGATATCAATAATTATCAGGTTTAATTGTGAAAAGTAAAAGAACATGAAATAAGTACTTGTTTTGCAGTAATGGAGAACAGGTTGAGGTTTTGGAGATGCTCTATCTTCTGAATCTCTGCTTTCCTACTATCTTCTTCTTCATGCACGCAAGGCTCCTTTCCATGGCAAGCTGTATGTTGGGCATCACCATTGTCAGTGGCTACAATCCCGTCCTCTCAGTGAAAATGTTCAACGCACCCTGTCACGGTACGGCTAATCATCTGTCGGTTCTCAATCAGGTTGGAATAGAATCCATTGATTCTTTTGCGTCTGTCACTAACGCCCAGCCTTCAGGAGTTTGAAGCTCGTCACAGTCATTCAATCCTTGAATCCTACTCAGAATACCACAGACAAGGTTTAGACCTTCCGGATTCTCTTGAATGCCGCCATCAATTCTAGCTTATACCACGAAGATTTTGATTAAGGAATCCAAGAGATATCTACTCAATCTAAGGTAGAACGGAGGTGGTTGTCAGGCACACGTTCATAGGTGAGAATGATGATGAGTGTCACGGATCATCACATTCATCAAGTTTAGGAACAAGTGATATCTTAGAATAGAAGCAAGCGTGATTGAATGAAAAACAGTAGTAATTGCATTAATCCATCAAGACACAGCAGAGCTCCTCAACCCCAACCATGGGGTTTAGAGACTCATGCCGTATAAGATATAATGAGAAATGTGTAAAGTGTCATGAGGTACAGATACAATGTCGAAAGGTCCTATTAATAGTGAATTAGTAACCTATGATATACAGAAATGAGTAAATGATGTAAAAATCCACTTCCGGGGTCCACTTGGTGTGTGCTTGGGCTGAGCATTGAAGCTTTTATGTGTAGAGACTTTTTCTGGAGTTAAACGTCAGCTTTTATGTCAGTTTGGGCGTTTAACTCCAATTTTTGTGCCAGTTCCAGCGTTAAACGCCGGGAATTCTGAAGCTGATTTGCAACGCCGGTTTGGGCCATCAAATCTTGGGCAAATATGGACTATTATACATTGCTGGAAAGCCCAGAATATCTACTTTCCAACACAATTGAGAGCGCACCAATTGGACTTCTGTAACTCCAGAAAATCCAGTTTGAGTGCAGGGAGGTCAGAATCCAATAGCATCTGCAGTCCTTTTCAGCCTCTGAATCAGATTTTTGCTCAGGTCCCTCAATTTCAGCCAGAAAATACCTGAAATCACAGAAAAACACACAAACTCATAGTAAAGTCCAGAAAAGTGAATTTTAACTAAAAACTAAAAAAATGAAATAAAAACTAACTAAAATATACTAAAAACATACTAAAAACACTGCCAAAAGCGTACAAATTATCCGCTCATCAGTGAATCTGCCATGTATCATGGGACATGTCTTTCTGGTGTATGAGGTGATCACTCGGTTTGTCCAACATCCTCTGCTCTTCTTCTTTTTCTTTGCTCATCGTCACGGGTGGCCAGATATCGATCTAGCTTTCCTTCTCTTACTAGTTTCTCTATGACATTTTTTAAATCGAAACACTCATTGGTGGAATGCCCACGGATCCGATGGTATTCACAATATTCAGCCCGGTTTCCTCATCCTTTTTTGCCTTTGAGTAGCCGAGCTGGGGGTATTTTTTCAGTGTTGCAAACCTCTCTGTAAACATCCACAAGAGACACCCTAAGGGGGTGTAATTGTGGTATTTTTTATTTTCCCTCCATGTCGATCTTCCTTCTTTTTGGAATCTTTGTCCTTATCCCGGGAGGCAAATCTGGCTTTCAAGGTCTCTCCTAGTCGGGAGTTTTCCTCCATGTTGATGTACTTCTCCGCTCGTTCCTGCACCTCGTTCAGAGATGTGGGGTATTTTTTGGATATAGATTGACTAAAAGGTCCTTCTCGCAAGCCATTAATGAGGCCTATAATGGCGGCCTCTGTTGGTAGGTTCTGTATGTCCAGGCATGTCTTGTTGAATCTTTCCATGTAGTTGCGAAGGGTTTCCCGTTCTCCTTGCCTAATTCCTAATAGACTTGGAGCGTGTTTAGCTTTGTCTTTATGGATAGAGAATCTGGCCAAAAATTTCTTGGCCAAGTTGTCGAAACTCGAGATAGACCTAGGTGGTAGATTGTCGAACCATCTAATTGATGTCTTCGTCAAAGTAGTCAGAAAGGCTTTGCAACGAACTACATCTGAGGCATCGGTGAGGTACATTCTACTTCTGAAATTGCTGAGATGATGGCCGGGATCTGTAGTGCCGTCGTATAAGGTCATATCCGGGAGTTTAAAGTCTTTTGGGATTTTGGTCTTCATGATCTCTTTGGTGAATGGATCTTGTTCCCTGCGGGAGCTATCCTCAGAAGAGCATCGATTGGCCTTGGTCTTGATATCGGCTTCAAGTTTTAGGAGTTTGTCCTCCAATTCCCGGCATCGCCTTATTTCCCTTTGTAGGCCTTTCTCGGCCTCTCGTTGACGTAGGGATTCTTCTTCAAGTTGTTTTAAGTGGTCTTGAAGTGCATCCATGGCTCCCGCATTTGGAGAGTTCTTCTTGTTGTTAAGTTGGGAAGTATCTTTTGCTGTGATGTCCACGTTTTTGTGCGGTGTTCTATCTTCTAGATCTGAAGTGTGGTCGTTGTCATAATCGTCTGCCTTGATGATGGGATGACTTTCAGGACCCCGGCAATGGCACCAATATTCTGAGGGTTACCTGAAACTGTAGGTCGATCCCAGACGAGATCTTCTGTGCTGGTCGGCACGGTTGTGTCCGACTTGATGATAGTGGCCGGAGCCACCGTGTCCGACTTGTTGGGCTTGGTGGTGCTGCTGATCCTTCGTCACCGGAGGATGGTGGTACCTGCAAGGGACTCCGATGCTTAAGTTAGCAAGGGTATTAAGCAGGTTTTTTGTAGAATCAGAGTATGAGTTATACCTGGGTGCTCCAGTGTATTTATAATGGTGTGGAGTGACCTTTTTAGATAAGATAAGTTAGTTATCTTATCTTATCTTTATCTTATCTTTGAGTGAGGTCATCTTATCTTCAAGGGAACCGCCCTTATCTCCATAGGCTTGGACTGCCTTAGGATTTGGGTCGTGTTCCTTTGTTGGGCCCTTTCTGGGCTCTTCCTGGTGATTTGGTCGAGCTCTTTGAGAAGAGGTCGGATAGTCTGACCCGAAGAGGTCGGTCGCTTTATCGCCAAACATCCCGGGTTGGACAACTTGACCCGGGATATGAACAAAGGCCTTGGTAGCATGGATAGGAAGATCTTGAGCAGTCCGGTATAAAGCCGCTCCCATGTGTGCCAGTGTAATACCACTCCGAGTAATAAAGTCTAAATGACGAAGAATGGATACATCGTCAGTAGGCATGACACCATAGAAAGCAATCTGTTGATCCAAAAACCCGACAGCATCAAAGTCGGGAGCACCCAGATTAAAAGGCTCGACAGTTCGAGGTCTTTTTGGAAGAGGAGCAGCGAAAGGAGAGGAGGTACCAGCAGAAGCTTGTGAAGGATCAACCAAACGAACTCGAGGAGTGGAGATAACCTTCCTCAACCCAAGAGAACTTGTAACCAAAGGCTTAGACAAAGCCTAAGAAGACCCCTCCCCAGCCGCCTTGGCTGAGGCATTCTGAGCTGCAGTAGCCTTCCTCGCCCTTTTAAAGGCCTTCATGGATTCATTATTTTTAATCATCTCTGCAAACAAAAAAATAAGCTACGAGTCAGAAAAAAGATACCATAAGAGACAAACTCAACAAAGCGATAAGCAAAACCAAATGAAAGTATGAACCACTACCCAGCTCAGCTCGGAGGAGAGAGGGGTTAGCTAAAAATTTCTTTGTGTCAAGATGAGGAGGCTGCCCTCAGTTTTCTTCCAGTACAGTCACAAAAGCTCGTTCGGCCTCATCTAACATCTCCCATGAATATTGTGATACCACTACATTCTTTTGCCACTCTAAAGGAAAGATGGGTTCATCATTTTCATCCAGGAAAAAGGGCCAAGCTCCTTCAACAACTCGGACCCTAAAAAAGTAATTTTTAAAATCGCGAAAAGATTCATCAAACATGGAGAAAACCTTTTTTCCCTGGGAAGCTCGGAAAGAAACCCAAGCAGCCTTCTTTTCACTACACCAGGCTTTGTCAAGACGAAAAGATAAAAGAAGAGAAATTGTGAAGCAGGGATACCAAACTCACGACACAACATCTGAAAGATTTTTATAAAACCCCAGGAATTGGGGTGAAGTTGGGATGGAGCTACATTACAGGACCATAACAGGTCGGTCTCAAATGACGTAAAAGGAAGAGTAATATTCATTTGACTAAAAAAGAAGTCGTAGGCATAGGAAAAAGGATGCTCTCCACCAACTCGGGTAGAAAAACAGACTGGTGCACAAAATTGTGATCATCAATGGCGCCATCATCATGGTAAGCTCAATTGCAATCTCAACTCTTTATCACAACTTCGCACAACTAACCAGCAAGTGCACTGGGTCGTCCAAGTAATAAACCTTACGCGAGTAAGGGTCGATCCCACGGAGATTGTTGGTATGAAGCAAGCTATGGTCATCTTGTAAATCTCAGTCAGGCGGATTCAAATGGTTATGGAGGATTAATGGTTAAAAGATGAATAAAACATAAAATAAAGATAGAGATACTTATGTAATTCATTAGTGAGAATTTCAGATAAGCGTATGGAGATGCTTTGTCCCTTCCGTCTCTCTGCATTCCTACTGTCTTCATCCAATCCTTCTTACTCCTTTCTATGGCAAGCTGTATGTTAGGCATCACCGTTGTCAATGGCTACAGTCCCGTCCTCTCAGTGAAAATGTTCAACGCGCTCTGTCACAGCACGGCTATTCATCTGTCGGTTCTCGATCATGTCGAAATAGAATCCAGTGATTCTTTTGCGTCTGTCACTAACACCCCACAATCGCGAGTTTGAAGCTTGTCACAGTCATTCAATCCCTAAATCCTACTCAGAATACCACAGACAAGGTTTAGACCTTCCGGATTCTCAAGAATGGCCGCCAATGGATTCTAGCTTATACCGCGAAGATTCTGATTAAAGAATCCAAGAGATATCCACTCAAGCCTTATTTCCATGTAGAATGGAAGTGGTTGTCAGGCACGCGTTCATAAGTGAAAATGATTATGAGCGTCACATAATCATCAAATTCATCATGTTCTTGGGTGCGAATGAATATCTTAGAACAATAATAAGATGAATTGAATGGAAAATAGTAGTAATTGCATTTATACTCGAGGTACAGCAGAGCTCCACACCTTAATCTATGGTGTGTAGAAATTCCACCGTTGAAAATACATAAGAACAAGGTCTAGGCATGGCCGAGAGGCCAGCCCCCATGATCTAAGAACTAGACGTCCAAAGATATGATCTAAGATAGCATACGACTGATCAAAGATAAAAATACAATAGCAAAAGGTCCTATTTATAGAGAACTAGTAGCTTAGGGTTTACAAAAATGAGTAAATGACGTAAAAATTCACTTTCGGGCCCACTTGGTGTGTGTTTGGGCTGAGCATTGAAGCTTTCATATGTAGAGACTTTTCTTGGAGTTAAACGCCAGCTTTTGTGCCAGTTCCGGCGTTAAACGCCGGGAATTCTTGAGCTGATTTGGAATGCCGGTTTGGGCCATCAAATCTCGAGCAAAGTATGGAATATTATATATTGCTAGAAAGCCCAGGATGTCTACTTTCCAACACAATTGAGAGCGCGCCAATTGGGCTTCTGTAGCTCCAGAAAATCTACTTCGAGTGCAGGGAGGTCAAAATCCAACAGCATCTGCAGCCCTTTTCAGCCTCTGAATCATATTTTTGCTCAGGTCCCTCAATTTCAGCCAGAAAATACCTGAAATCATAGAAAAACACACAAACTCATAGTAAAGTCCAGAAAAGTGAATTTTAAATAAAAACTAATAAAAATATAATAAAAACTAACTAAAACATACTAAAAACATACTAAAAACAATACCAAAAAGCATATAAATTATCCACTCATCACAACACCAAACTTAAATTGTTACTTACCCCCAAGCAACTGAAAATCAAAATAGGATAAAAAAGAAGAGTATATACAATGAATTCCAAAAATATCTATGAAGATCAGTATTAATTAGATGAGCGGGGCTTTTAGCTTTTTGCCTCTGAACAGTTTTGGCATCTCACTTTATCCTTTGAAGTTCAGAATGATTGGCTTCTATAGGAACTCAGAATTCGGATAGTGTTATTGATTCTCCTAGTTAAGTATGATGATTCTTGAACACAGCTACTTTATGAGTCTTGGTCGTGGCCCAAAGCACTCTGTCTTCCAGTATTACCACCGGATACATACATGCCACAGACACAAAACTGGGTGAACATTTTCAGATTGTGACTCAGCTTTGCTAGAGTCCCCAATTAGAGGTGTCCAGGGTTCTTAAGCACAATCTTTTTGCTCTGGATCACGACTTTAACCGCTCAGTCTCAAGTTTTCACTTGACACCTTCACGCCACAAGCACATGGTTAGGGACAACTTGGTTTAGCCGCTTAGGCCAGGATGTTATTCCTGTAGGCCCTCCTATCCACTGATGCTCAAAGCCTTGGATCCTTTTTATTATCCTTGCCTTTTGGTTTAAAGGGATATTGGCTTTTTCTGCTTGCTCTTTTTCTTTTTTTGAATTCACTGCTTTTTCTTGCTTCAAGAATCATTTTTATGATTTTTCAGATCCTTAGTAACATGTCTCCTTTTTCATCATTCTTTCAAGAGCCGACAATTTTAACATTCATGAACAACAAATTCAAAAGACATATGCACTATTCAAGCATACATTCAGAAATCAAAAGTATTGCCACCACATCAAAATAATTAATCTGTTATAAAATTCAAAATTCATGCAATTCTTCTCTTTTTCAATTAAGAACATTTTTCATTTAAGAAAGGTGATGGATTCATAGGACATTCATAACTTTAAGGCATAGACACTAAGACACTAATGGTCATAAGACACAAACATAAATAAAACATAAAGTATAATTTTCGAAAAACAGAAAAATAAAGAACAAGAAGATTAAAGAACGGGTCCACCTTAGTGATGGCGGCTTGTTTTTCCTCTTGAAGATCTTATGGAGTGCTTGAGCTCCTCAATGTCTCTTCCTTGCCTTTGTTGCTCCTCTCTCATGATTCTTTGATCTTCTCTAATTTCATGGAGGAGGATGGAATGTTCTTGGTGCTCCACCCTTAGTTGTCCCATGTTGGAAATCAATTCTCCTAGGGAGGTGTTGATTTGCTCCCAATAGTTTTGTGGAGGAAAGTGCATCCCTTGAGGCATCTCAGGGATTTCATGATGAAGAATTTCCTCATGTCCATGAGTGGGATCTCTTGTTTGCTCCATCCTCTTCTTAGTGATGGGCTTGTCTTCATCAATGAGGATGTCTCCCTCTATGTTAATTCCAACTGAATTACAGAGGTAACAAATGAGATGAGGGAAGGCTAACCTTGCCAAGGTAGAGGACTTGTCCGCCACCTTATAAAGTTCTTGGGATATAACCTCATGAACTTCTACTTCCTCTCCAATCATGATGCTATGAATCATGATAGCCCAGTCTATAGTAGCTTCGGACCGGTTTCTAGTGGGAATGATTGAGCGTTGGATAAACTCCAACCATCCCCTAGCCACGGGCTTGAGGTCATGCCTTCTCAGTTGAACCGGCTTCCCTCTTGAATCTCTTTTTCATTGAGCGCCCTCTTCACAAATGTCTATGAAGACTTGGTCCAACCTTTGATCAAAGTTGACCCTTCTAGTGTAGGGGTGTTCATCTCCTTGCATCATGGGCAAGTTGAATGCCAACCTTACATTTTACGGACTAAAATCTAAGCATTTCCCCCGAACCATTGTAAGCCAATTCTTTGGGTCCGGGTTCACACTTTGATCATGGTTCTTGGTGATCCATGCATTGGCATAGAATTCTTGAACCATTAAGATTCCGACTTGTTGGATGGGATTGGTAAGAACTTCCCAACCTCTTCTTTGGATCTCATGTCGGATTTCCGGATATTCACTCTTTTTGAGTTTGAAAGGGACCTCGGGGATCACCTTTTTCATGGCCACAACTTCATAGAAGTAGTCTTGATGCACTCTTGAGATGAATCTCTCCATCTCTCATGACTCAGAGGTGGAAGCTTTTGTCTTCCCTTTCCTCTTTCTAGAGGTTTCTCCGGCCTTAGGTGCCATAAATGGTTATGGAAAAATAAAAAACAACGCTTTTACCATACCAAACTTAGAAGGTTTGCTCGTCCTCGAGCAAAAGAAGAAAAGAGTAGAAGAAGAAGAAATAGAAGAGATGGATGGGGCTTTGTGTTTCGGCTTAAGGGGGAGAAGTAGTTTTGAGGTTGTGGGAAAATGAAGGAGTGAAGATGGGTTTATATAGGAGTGGAGAGGGGGTGTATGGTTCGGTCATTATGGGTGGGTTTGGGAGGGAAAGTGGTTTGAATTTGAATGGTGAGGTAGGTGGGGTTTTATGAAGGATGGATGTGAGTGGTGAAGAGAATGGTGGGATTTGATAGGTGAGGGGTTTTTGGGGAAGATGTGTTGAGGTGATTGGTGAATGGGTGAAGAAGAGAGAGAGGGGTGGGGTAGGTGGATATCCTGTGGGGTCCACAGATCCTAGCGTGTCAAGGATATCTCATCCCTGCACCAAGTGGCGTGCAAAAACGCCCTTTTCTGCCAATTCTGGCGTTAAACGCCAGGCTGCTACCCATTTCTGGCGTTTAACGCCAGCTTCTTGCCCATTCTTGGCGTTAAACGCCAGTCTGGTGCCCCTTTCTGGCGTTAAACGCCCAGAATGGTGCCAGACTGGGCGTTAAACGCCCATTTGCTACCCTTACTGGTGTTTAAACGCCAGCAAGTTTTTCCTCCAGGGTGTGCTGTTTTTCATTCTGTTTTTGCTTTTTCAATTATTTTTGTGACTTAACATGGTCATCAACCTACAGATAACATAAAATAACAAAGGAAAATAGATAAATATAACATTGGGTTGCCTCCCAACAAGTGCTTCTTTAATCTCAGTAGCTTGATAGGAAAAAGGATGCTCTCCACCAACTCGGGTAGAAAAACAGACTGGTGCACGAAATTATGATCATCAATGGCGCCATCAACATGGTACGCTCAATTGCAATCTCAACTCTTTATCACAACTTCGCACAACTAACCAGCAAGTGCACTGGGTCGTCCAAGTAATAAACCTTACGCGAGTAAGGGTCGATCCCACGGAGATTGTTGGTATGAAGCAAGCTATGGTCATCTTGTAAATCTCAGTCAGGCGGATTCAAATGGTTATGGAGGATTAATGGTTAAAAGATGAATAAAACATAAAATAAAGATGGAGATACTTATGTAATTCATTAGTGAGAATTTCAGATAAGCGTATGGAGATGCTTTGTCCCTTCCGTCTCTCTGCTTTCCTAATGTCTTCATCCAATCCTTCTTACTCCTTTCTATGGCAAGCTGTATGTTGGGCATCACCGTTGTCAATGGCTACAGTCCCGTCCTCTCAGTGAAAATGTTCAACGCGCTCTGTCACAGCACGGCTATTCATCTGTCGGTTCTCGATCATGTCGGAATAGAATCTAGTAATTCTTTTGCGTCTATCACTAACGCCCCACAATCACGAGTTTGAAGCTCGTCACAGTCATTCAATCCCTGAATCCTACTCAGAATACCACAGACAAGGTTTAGACCTTCCGGATTCTCAAGAATGGCCGCCAATGGATTCTAGCTTATACCATGAAGATTCTAATTAAGGAATCCAAGAGATATCCACTCAAGCCTTGTTTGCATGTAGAATGGAAGTGGTTGTCAGGCACGCGTTCATAAGTGAGAATGATGATGAGCGTCACATAATCATCACATTCATCATGTTCTTGGGTGCGAATGAATATCTTAGAACAAGAATAAGATGAATTGAATGGAAAATATTAGTAATTGCATTGATACTCGAGGTACAGCAGAGCTCCACACCTTAATTTATGGTGTGTAGAAACTCCACCGTTGAAAATACATAAGAACAAGGTCTAGGCATGGCCGAGAGGCCAGCCCCCAAGATCTAAGAACTAGACGTCCAAAGATATGATCTAAGATAGCATAGGACTGATCAAAGACAAAAATACAATAGCAAAAGGTCTTATTTATAGAGAACTAGTAGTTTAGGGTTTACAAAAATGAGTAAATGACGTAAAAATCCACTTCCGGGACCACTTGGTGTGTGCTTGGGCTGAGCATTGAAGCTTTCATATGTAGAGACTTTTCTTGGAGTTAAACGCTAGCTTTTGTGCCAGTTTGGGCGTTTAACTCCAGCTTTTGTGCCAGTTCCAGCGTTAAACGTCGGGAATTCTTGAGCTGATTTGGAACGCCGGTTTGGGCCATCAAATCTCGGGCAAAGTATGAACTATTATATATTGCTGGAAAGCCCAGGATGTCTACTTTCCAACGCAATTTAGAGCGCGTCAATTGGGCTTATGTAGCTCTAGAAAATCCACTTCGAGTGCAGGGAGGTCAGAATCCAACAGCATCTGCAGCCCTTTTCAGCCTCTGAATCAGATTTTTGCTCAAGTCCCTCAATTTCAGCCAGAAAATACCTGAAATCACAGAAAAATACACAAAATCATAGTAAAGTCTAGAAAAGTGAATTTTAAATAAAAACTAATAAAAATATAATAAAAATTAACCAAAACATACTAAAAACATACTAAAAATAATGCCAAAAAGCGTATAAATTATCCGCTCATCACAGACCCTTTCCTCAGAAGTTGGAGACATGAGCTCATAATTCTTCTCATCACTACCATTGCCACAAATTCTATGAAATTGCCTAAGTTGTTGACAGAACTCTGAATCAACCAACGAGACACACAGAAGGACCATAGAATCCACCCAATCGGCCATACCTTCGGGGACTTGGGAAGATGTCTCAACAATATTTTTGCGAGAAGACATGAGGTCAACTAGTCCTACAAGAAGAAAAGAAGATTGGATTACTCAAAAAACATCTCGGTACACTAATCAAAAAACTCGAGCATAAATAGAGGCAATATAAAACTAAAGTGCATAGGTGTCAAAAAGTGAGCCAGAACAACAAAGGAAACCCCAAGACCCACTCCAAAAAGGATCCAGGGGCATCCTAGGGAGCAGATTAAAGACTCAAAAAAATCTACAAGCCTACAGAAAGATAAAGCCTCTATTTCAACAAAAAATGACACTCCGAAAGGCCACAAACCAAATAAAGTCATTTCAGTCTATCAGCAAAGGGAACTACCAAAACAGCAAGAACATGCCAAGCAAAAAAAATTGTCAAAGACTCAATCTTTCTTCAAAAATCAAAATAAACCGTTTTACATAGAAACAAGCAACAACATGCAAAACCTTAGAAAGCTTCAACTGTCAAGGGAACACCAGAGAAGAAACAGCCAGAAATCACAGCGACAAAAAAGTATAGAAAGGCGAAAAGGTTCAAAATTTCCAAAAATTCACTCAAGTAAAAACCCTACTGTACCAGGAAAATAGAACAATACAAGCAAAAGAGAAGATGAACCAACCTGAAAAAGGAGTAGCGTACGGAGGGAAGATTGAAGACGAAGCTGTCGTCGAAAGCAAAGAGAGCACCTACGATCACCAAGCGACGTCGCAAAAAGAAACACGAAAGGGCGGAACAACAAGCGAAAACAGAAAAGTGAGAAAGAAAAGGGGAAGTTACAGAGAAAAGGAAAAAATGTTTCTGTGTGCAAAGTCCAAAATAAAAGCAAGAGAAACGGAGCATTAAAAACCAATTAATGGGGGCATTAAAACCCTCGCGCATTCCCAAGGCTAGGACGCTAATACAAAAGCGCGCGCTTTCAGAGGAAACGAAAGAAGAAACGTTTCGCATTCAAAAAAGAACTCTACAAAGATAAAATTGACAAAATGCCCGAGTTCGGCTTCACCCGAGAAGGTTCGAAGTCCTAAAAACTAAGACTCGACCTCCAGAATAAAGAATGAGCTCGAGCAGGGGCACTATTCATATCCCAGGTCATGCTGTCTGACCCAGGATGTTTAGCGATAAAGCGACCAACCTCTTCGGGTCAGACTAACCGACCTATTCTCAAAGAGCTCGGCCAAATCACCAGGAAGAGCCCAGAAAGGGCCCAGCAGAGGAACACGACCCAAATCCTAAGGCAGTCCAAGCCTATGGAGATAAGGGCAGTTCTCTTGAAGATAAGATTACCTCACTCAAAGATAAGGTAAAGATAAGATAAGATAACTAACTTATCTTATCTAAAAGGGTCACTCCACACCATTATAAATACGCTGGAGCACCCAGGTATAACTCATACTCTGATTCTACAAAAAATCTGCTTAATACCCTTGCTAACTTAAGCATCGGAGTCCCTTGCAGGTACCACCACCCTCCGGTGACGAAGGATTAGCAGCACCACCAAGCCCAACAAGTCGGACACGGCGGCTCCGGCCACTGTCATCAAGTCAGACACAACCGTGCCAACCAGCACAGAAGATCTCGTCTGGGATCGACCTACAGTTTCAGGTAACCCTCGGAAAAACATTCCAAAGGAAAGGTGGGCTCATCATTTTCATCCAGAAAAAAGGGCCGAGCTCCTTCAACAGCTCGGACCCTAAAAAAGTAGTTTTTGAAATCGTGAAAAGATTCATCAAATATGGAGAAAACTTTTTTCCCCTGGGAAGCTTGGAAATAAACCCAAGCGGCTTTCTTCTTAACTACTCCAGGCTCTGTCAAAACGAAAAGATAAAAGAAGAGGGATTGTGAAGCAGGGATACCAAACTCACGACACAGCAACTGAAAGACTTTTATAAAACCCCAGGAATTGGGGTGAAGTTGGGATGGAGCTACATTACAGGACCATAATAGGTTGGTTTCGAAAGGGGTAAAAGGAAGAGTAATATTCATCTGACTAAAAAAGAAGTCGTATGCATAGAAAAAGGGGCACTCTCCAGCAATTCGGGTAGAAAAATAGACCCTTTCCTCAGAAGTTGGAGATATGAGCTCATAGTTCTTCTCATCACTACCATTACCACAAATCCTGTGAAATTGCCTAAGTTGCTGACAAAACTCGGAGTCAACCAATGAAACACACAAAAGAACCATAGAATCCACCCAATCAGCCATGCCCTCAGGGACTTAGGAAGATGTCTCAACAATATTTTTGCGAGAAGACATGAGATCAACTAGTCCTACAACAGGAAAAGAAGAATTGGATTACTAAAAAAACATCTCGGCCAAAGCAAAGCAACTCGGATAATATAATCCAGCACAGTACAGGCAACAAAAGGAAACCCCAGGACCCACTCTAAAAAGATCCAGGGGCATCCTTTGGAGACAGAACAAGGACTCAGGAAAACCTACAAGACTAACATCCCAACAAAACTTTCAGCAAAAGCCCTCTCCCAAAAGGCGACATCCCCAAAAGAAAGTCACTACCTAGAAAGCTACGAATCAAATAAAGCCATCAAAATAACTACCTTCCAAAGTCATGGTCTCAGCTTATCAGCAAACAAAACTACCAAAAAAAAGTCATCAAAGACGCCACCTTTTTTAGAAAAACAAACCCCCCCCCCCCAAGCGGGCAAACGACACAAAATCAAAACGAGCCATCAAAAATCGTTACTTTCTACAAAGGTTCATCAGAAAATTACTGTTCATACCCAAAGTCATCACAGTTACCAACAAGGAGAAAAAGCATCAAAGGAACAATCTTTCAAAAGCCTCAGTGACAACATGCATCACAGCAAAGTCAAAAACTGAATGCAAAACAACGTAGGAAGTAAAAGAACGGGAAGAAGAACCAACCTGGGAAAGCCGAAAGCCTCTACAAAATTGAAGGTAGGAAATGGAGTCAGGAAGTTGCCCTTTCACAAACAAGGAAAGCACAAAATAATCGCCGAAGCAGCATCATAGGAAGAAAAACAAAAACTGCAAACTTCAGGCAAAAATAGAAAGAGAAAAAGAAAAGGAAAGTTACGGAAAAGAGAAATCGTTTTTCTGAAGAATGAAAATTCAAAATGACAAGGCTAAGAGAAACGGCACAATTAAAAACAATTAATGAGGGTACTAAACCCTCGCCTGTTCCCAAGGCTAAAAGCGCTAATATAAAAGCGCGCGCTTTTAAAGAAGAAGCAAAAGAAAACGTTCCGCATTCAAAGGAGAACTCTACAAAGAAGAAGTTGACAAAAATGCTCGAGTTCGGCTTTACCAAAGAAGGATCGAAGTCCTAAAACTAAAGACTCGACCCCAAAAGGAAGATCGAGCTCGAGCAGGGGTTGTTCATACCCTGGGTCGAGCTGTCCGACCCGGGATGATTAGCAACGAGACGACCGACCTCCTCAGGTCAAGCTACCCGACCTCTTCTCAAAGAGCTCGGCCGAATTGCCGGGAAAGCCCAACGAAGGGCCCAAATAGAGGAACACAACCCAAATCCAAAGGCAGCACGAGCCTATAGAGATAAGGGCGGTTCCTATGAAAGATAAAATAAAGATAAGATAAAGATAACTAACTTATCTTATCTGCAAAGGTCACTCTACACCATTATAAATACAATGGAGCACCCAGGTATAACTCATACTCTAATTCTACAAAAAACCTGCTTAATACCATTGCTAACTTAAGCATCGGAGTCCCTTGCAGGTACCACCACCCTCCGGTGACGAAGGATCAGCACCATCACCAAGTCCAACAAATCGGACACAACAGCTCCGACCAGTATAGAAGATCTCATCTGAGATTGACCTACAGTTTCAGGTAACCCTCGGAACAGTAATGATATGTAATATTTGTAACTACGTGTATAACGAACTCTGGTTATTGTTTTTGTGTGTGTGTGTGTGTCTCGAGTTAAATGCTCCTATTTTATTATTAAGTATATGGAAGTTGTCGTAATATCCTAACTGTTAGAGTAGAACAATCGGAAGCGTGTCATTCTAATAGTAAGAGTGTTACACCTAAGACTGCATGTAAGTTTGCACTTTACTAAAATATAAAAAGTTTTAAAGAAATAACTTTTTCAACAAATATTTTATAAAAAATTATTTTATTTATCTTAAATTTTTTAATTTTAAATAATAAATTTTTAATTTTAAATCCTAAATTATAAATCTAAATTCCAAAGATTGACTAATAAAGATTTCACAAATCTAAATTCAAAATAAAAAAATTAAAATTTTACATATAATCAAAAAATAAATTAAATACATAAAATCGTAACAAAATTTAAATTATAAAATCATTATATTAGTACAAATTTTATAAAATTAATTCGCTTATTCAAAATCTTAATATCTAAAAATTTTAAAACTCAAATCTTCTCTTTAAAATATAATTATATACAATATCTTATTAATAATGAAAGTATGCAATTTTATTAGATACAAAATTAAATAAGAATAATATCAATAACAAAATAACATCTAATAAACTAATAATGAATATTAATACTCACAATATGATCGAAGAAATGAGCTTCTATTGTAATTCAGAAGCTTGAATATAATACAAGAAAACTTATTCAAGATATAAAGATTGCAATAAAAGCTTTAAATGTATTTCAGAGTATGAGAGATTGTGTTTAAATGCGGATACTTTACAACTTCTTTCCCTCTTCCTTTTATAGTGGGTTATTCTCTTTATTCTTTTACAATTTTATTCCTAGTTTTACAAATTGCTTGCTTTTTCTATAGATGATTCAGGGACTCTGTCTTAGATTTGATGTGTTCTGTCATAGTTTTTGCAAATTTGGTAGCTGATTTTATAATTATGTTGTTATTCTGTTAGTATTTTACTAGGAGCTTTTGTTGTTTTCTGCATGTGATGAATTTATTGATTATTGAGCTGTTTTGACACATTTTTCTTTGTTGTTAGACAGGTGTCTATTTTTCTGATTTTGGAACTCTTTTTTTTAATCTCCAAATAGATTTTAGGTGTCTAGTATGTATAGTTCTGAACTGGACTGAACTTCTTCTTCTTCATCTGCTAGGACTGCTCTTATTACTTTTAGAGAATTATGAATTTTTTTTCTTCTGAGGTGGCTGTCGCAAGGGCTGCCATCATTTATTTTTTATGGGATAAGAAACGAGTCTCTTTTTTGTATGATATTTTTTCAAACTCTGAATTGTGGCTTGGGGATTATGATCTTTTTTATATATAATCATCCAGTTATCAATGGTCCTTTTACTGATTAGGTTAAGGTGAATTTGTTCCACTATTTTACATTTATGTTTCTGATTAAATATGGTACATTTTGAGTGTCTTCATATCCTGCGGAGTCATATTCCCAGGTCATAATCCAACATATTTTCATAGTGGAAATGAAGAAAATTAGCTTATATCCATCTAAAAAAGAGGTTTTATTTTTAAAATATTCATAAGCCATGCTAGCTTTTTTTGGAAAAATAGCTTCTATTAGTCTAAACTCTTGGAACCATACCTGAAATCACTTAGGAAACTGTAGAGAAATTTTCTTACAGAACCATATGAATCAGGAGTGTGAATTTGGAGAAAGATACAGGGTGTACCACTAGGCATCTATGTAATCATAATAGGAGTAATTTTGAGGTTCGAATTTTCTAGTAAAACTTTAATAGTGAAAGGGAGGTCTTTTCCATTCTGATAGGGTTATTATTTTGAGGATCTTAATTTTAGAGTATATTATATTTTTTGTGGTTGGGTCTTTATTGTGGGTTAATTCAATAGATCCCGTGTCAACTAAAATAAACTCATAGAAGGTTCGAGTTTTTTGGATACTTACTGGTGGATAATAAAAAGTATTTGGAAAACTATTTTTATAAAGAGTTCTTCTGTCCATCTTGAACATTTTTTCTCTAAGGCCATTATTTTCCTCTGATAATGGTTTAGTTTTGAATAGATTAGATGGTTGTAATAGTGTATATCTATTAATGGTAAAAACTTCATATAAGTTTTTAGTTGATGCAGATGATTTTTCACTTTTAACAACCTGTGATATGGTCAAAGGTTTAATGACTAATTGTTTAGCTTGTAATGAAGCTGTTGGTTGGTCAAGTGGTTGACCATAATCTTCACTGCTTACTTGCTTCTTGCTCATTTCTACCTTGTAAAAGTTCTCTTCTTAAAAAATCAGGTAATGCATTCGATTCACTTTTAATGTGTTCAATAATAAAATCAAAGCATGATAATATGACCTGCCATCTAGCAAATATTTGTCTAACAACTAGATTTTTAATTAAGTCATTTTTGTTGGTTGACCAAATATTTCTAGACAAATATTTGCTAGATAGCATGCTATATTATCATGCTTTGATTTTACTATTGAACACATTAAAAGTGAATCGAATGTATTACCTAATTTTTTTTAACAAGAAAATTTTTGCAAGGTAGAAATAAGCAAGAAGCAAGTAAGAAGTGAAGATTATGGTCAACCACTTGACCAACCAGCGACTTCATTATAAGCTAAACAATTAGTCATTAAACCTTTGACAATGTCATAGGTTGTTAAAAGCAAAAAATTATCTGCATCAACTAAAAGCTTATATGAAGTTTCTACTGTTAACAGATATACATTATTACAACCATTTGATCTATTTAAAATTAAACTATTAACAGAGGAACATCTTTATCATGAAAAATCTATAGCGGAGTTGACCGAAATCAATGACAGAGGAACATCCTTACCATGAAAAATCTATACCTATGAAAATAATGGCCTTGGAGAAAGAATGATTTATGATGGATGTAACTACCCTACCCCATGAGGACTGTGATTTCTTATTCTTTACAGCGTTCACTAACACGCATAGGTTTATATATATATGTAGCATAGATAACGAATTAGAATTAGAACACGTAGTGCAAAACTTTGCTTATAGTGCTTCCAAGCAGCGAACCTTTTTCTGATTCAATTATTCTATGAAATAAGAACTCCCAGAAGATTTTGATGATCTCTTGGTTATTCTTGAAGAGTGCTGATGAATGAATCATTGAACCATATTAGTTTGATAAGCCAAACCCTTGAACCAGATTGGCTTCTTCTCTTCTGGTCTAACCAAACCACCTTCCACCCAAATAAACCCAACCCTAGTTAACTCCTCTCTCAGCACCGCTTGAAACTCAGTCACCAACTATGGTTTCACCTTCTCATATGGACGTTGTTACTATGTTGAAGAAAGAGAGAAATACACAAAGCCATCATTAACAGCTCAGCCCATCCCTCTTTCTTTATAAACAAAGGTAAGTATCCTTAATTCCTCTTCTTCCCAAAACATGCATCACGCAAAAGAAAGGAAAGACCGTGGCAGGAAAAGCAGAGAAAGCAAGAAGAGGGACAGCCAAAGCTGAACCAGGAGTTCATCCCATCCACCCAGTTAATTTCTCAAGCCCCTCTGTAAAATTAAAAACCAACAACTTCATCTTCTTCCCTTGCTCTAATTCAAATTTCTGATTAACTCTTTGCTACACTCCTTTAGTTTGCTCGGTTCACGAAATAGCCTCCATCATAAATGAGGAAGGGTAAGTAATTTTCCCTTGCTTGTATTTGTTTGGGTCGAATGGTCTTGCGAGTCTGATAGAGAATGTTGGTTTTGTTCCAAATTAGGGTTTGGCGGCAAAAAGTTAGTAGAAGCAAGCTTTGTGTGTTTGATCAACAAATAAGGTAAAGGATAGTCTATACAAGATATCTTACTTGCAGCTGTGTATACTGCTGATGATTGATGGTTTATCATGTGTTTGTTTTTTGAAAAGTATATAATGAATTTTTGTTATGTTAAAGATGCAGAAAAAGTGAATTTGAGTTACGAATATGCCTTTGTAGCAAGGGGTAAATTAATGAATATAAACTTTTAGAGCTGTGTTGATTATGCTAGCAACTTTAGTTAGTCAAAAGAAAGGTAAAATTATGGTTTTAGACGAATCCTAGGCTTTAATATAGTATTTGGTATGTAAGGTTGTTGGAAATACTTTGTGCAGAATTTCTGCAGAAATCTGCATAATTGGCAGCAGAATGAATGACTTTTTGGGAGCAGTCCAGATCTAATTTTTAGATGAAATTATTTTTCTATAAAACTTTAGTGTGTCTTCAATATTCCATAAATATTTCAGAGAATTTGGCTAAGTGGTTTGGAAGATACGATTTTTTGAAGTTTAGTGGTTGCTGCAGATTTTTCTGGTTTGTTGTTTCTGTAGTACCAACTTCCAGACGCTATAACTTTTAATTTAAATAGAATTTTGAGTTGATTTTAAAAGGATTTAAAAGATCTATCAGTCTATTTTAATTGAATACAAGTTTCATGTTCATATCTATTTTGTAGACTTAGATAAGTCACTTGGAAGGTCGGTTGTTTGCTGTAAACTCTGAACTGGTTTATGAAAACAGAGCTCCACTTCCAATTGATAATTAATTAATCAAATGAAATGATATGAACCTGAAACTTGTGGATTCTGAAACTTAGTGATGTTGACTGTAATCTAACCAAAATTTAAAAGCAACGGATTAGAATTAAAATTCTTATGGAATTTATAAAAAAAACATGGTTGCTGTCTATTTTTTTGAATTTTTGTAAATGCAACAGCAGAATTTTAAAACTTGTATAAAATTCAATTCTAATCCAAATTCAGTAAAACCTAACTTAAATTAAAGATTAAGATCTCTAGAGTTACCTTACCAACATGGTTTTAGATTAGACAAACTTAGGAAATGAAAAGGAATGTAAGTTGCCCCTAAGAAAGGTTAAAGTTAAAGACAATGATATCGAGAGATAAAGTGAAGAAAGAAAAATGAGGAACAAGGAATGAAATAAAAGTTGAGAATTATATTGAATGGGCCTTGTGCCGAACTGCTAATGTGAAAGTGCCTGCCTAACGGGTAGCCTGAGATTGCTAATGCGGGAATGTTCGACTAATTGATAGCATTGTTCCTTACTGTGATACACATTGAACTATTATTATAATGAGGCCTAATTGACACGAGTAACCGTGATGCCAAGGTGTCTAATTGACACGGTATGAGACCATATTCGGGGTTCACTCCGAGTAACATCGGGTTGCGGGTAGACAACTGTAAGGACCCACGTTTTCATGTAAAACCATTTTAATAAAATAATTTTAGTGTCCGGAATATATTCAAAATTTAGAAGTTTTAATTTGAAAATATAAATGAGAAACTTGGTTTCAGTGAATTTTTCTGAGTTGGAAAATGTATTTCTTTCAAAAAGTTTTTGTAAAAATGCATACTGGTAATTAAGCCAGCAGTATCGGCTCGAGTCTGTCCAGTACTGCGTATTTTGGAAAAATAAAATTTTGAAAATTGATTTATTGTTTTAAGAAGATAAAAATAATTTAGAATCGAAAACCGGACACTAATCTTAAAGGTTTCGGCCCAAAGTGGGCCAAACGGACCAAAATGCTAACGGGTTAGACCGGGCCAAGGTCCAACATATATAAGCTTATTTAATGAGCATTTCAACCCGTTCTCTCCCATTTTGATGAGAGAGCCGCGGTTTTGGAGAGGAGAGGAGGAAGAGAATGCACTTTTCACCTCCACCTTCCGGAAGCCATAACTTTTGATCCGAAGCTCTGATTGACGAGCCATTTACGGCCACGTGAAGCTCTCGTCGAGCTCTACATTTTTATCTAAAGAAATCTCGTAAGAACTTGTGTCTCACTTTCTAGTTTTGTTCCCTATATTTTTGCATTTTTGAGGTTATGGCTTTGAGTAGATTTTGTGGTTTTGGTTGTTTAGGTGATCTTTAGTAGCGGGTAATTGATGGATTTTACCCCTAATCTCGTTGGATAAGGTAAGGAACCTCTTTATCCTTGTGGTTTGGTATAGTATGAGCTTTAGTTGTTGATGTATGGTTATGTTGTATGTATGAAGCTTGTTTTTGGAGTTGGTGGTGGCTTTTGGTGTGGCTTTGATCGTTTGGAACTTGGTGGAAGCTTGATTTGAATCAAGTTTGGTGTTTGAGCATATTGGAAATCAGCCAAGGTATGGTTTCAGTTTTCTTTATGTAATATGTAATGTTTCTAGACACTTAGGCTAGTTGACCCTAAGATAAGATTGAATATGTTGATGTTTGTGATATATGTTTGGGGATGAGATTGAGAGAAATGTATGTGTTGGAGCATGATGTGTGATGAATATGGATGAGAATTATTGTTGATGTTGTTAAAAATATTGATTATTGATGAATGTGTGAATTATTGTTTTTGAAGAGTGTTGTTGTTATTGTGGACGAATAATAATGGATATTAATGTGGTAGTGGTGTTGTGTAGAAGGAATTGAAATAATAATAATAATGATTATATGAATTGATGATGATTGTTGGTATCTTAGTGATTATGAGGGTTGATGATGAATGTTGAGATTTGTTTTGGTTATTGAGGTTGTTGTTGGTTGATGATGATTATGAGTGTGGATTCATTATTGAATTGGAAATTTTGGATTGGTAGTGAGATATGAGGTAATGGCTTGGTAATTTAGGTGTAAAATTGAGGATAGTGATATGAAATGGTAAGATGTTGTATGTAGTAGTGGTTTATGATGGTTGGACATGGTGTGGGTTGGTTTTGAATTGAGAGATGGTTAAATTTGAGGATTTGAGATTTTGGGTGAAAAAGAATTTTTGGTGAACTATGTCTGATCATAACTTTTACCTCGGTTTCCAAAATTTATTGAATTTGGTTTAGAAATAAAAATTATTGAAAACCCTTCGATTTGATATAAAGTTTGTAAGATTTGGATTTCTGTTGAGGAAGTTATGATCATTCAAAGATTGGTGTTGAAATCTGAAATTCTGCAGAGTTGCAGAATTTCAGAATTTTCTATTATGTGCAGACGCACAGCCTTATGCACACACACAATCCTGCAAAAATTATATTCTGTGTGGACACACAGACCTGTGCGTATGCACAAGCAGGGGAAAAGGCTCTGGTAGCAGCGCTAGCACAGGTTGTGTGCGCGCACATCAATGAAGAATTACAATCTGTGCGCACGCACAAGTTGGGAATGGACGTCTGTTAGGGGCGCTCGTACAGCTTGTGCGAGTGAACAGACTCTATAAATTTTAGTACCTGTGCGTACGCACACCCCTGTGTGTACACACACTTTCAAAATCTTCCTGTGTGCGCACGCACACTCCTGTGCAGACGCACACGACCCGTTTCATAATTTTAAACTTTGTTTTTAACTATTTCACCTTTCCAACAAGGTCGTAAGCTTCTTTAACACCATTTCAAGGCTTTTGGGCTTAATTTTGAATATGGGAAAGGTCCTAGGGGTGTAAGTTGGGTTTTCCTTTGAAAAGTTAGCAAACGGAGGTTTAGGTTTCTGGTGTATTGCGGATGAGTTAGTTGAGAGAGAAGGAAGAGTAGTGCATATGGTGATTATTGACAATGAATTGAGAAATCGATGAACTAATGAGCTTGGAATGGAAGTGATGAATTGATGATGGTTATGATGAGTTGAAGACTCAAAGAGGAATGATGATCTTGTTGAATAATGAGAATGTGCCAGGCACTATATCCTTAGGTTAAGTATGATAGTGTGCAGGGTATTATGTCCCTGGGATTGAATTATGATTGATAATCTTTTTTGCTGCAAGAGTGTGCCAGGCACTATATCTTTGGGTTATGCATGCAAGTGTGTCCGGCAGTATATCCGTGGGTGAGTAGCGTGTGCCCGGCACTATATCCGTGGGTCAATAGAGTGTGCCCGACACTATATTCGTGGGTGCGGCAGAAAAGCGACATCCGAAAGGATGTGTCGGGATGGCATTTATGGACCGACAAGTGATATCACAAGCCAAATAGGACAAGCATTCATCATATGCATCTTTTATGTGCTTGTTTGTTTTGATTACGTGAGTTTGCCTAATTGTATAACACGCCTATTTGCTTACTTAATCTACTTGCTTCATATGTTTCTACTTGTATTTTACTCGTTTGCATTAATTGTGATTGTCTGGTGCTGAGGAGGTTAGGTAGGCGGTGGCGATGGGATCGCACAGAGGTTAGGTTGGCGACGACTGTGGGATACATCGGTGTGATTAGTATTAGTCAAAATTTCCCTAGGTTTAGACAACCCTGGTTTATGGTTTAAGTTCTTATTATATTTATTTATTTTGTTCTAAGCTTGAATATCAATATGTGATGTGGAGTTCTAGGATTGCCTTCGGCGTCCCGGGGCCTTACATCTTACATCATTGGGCACTGTTACCATACTGAGAACATCCAATTCTTATTTCATACTTTGTTGTTGTTTTTCAGATGCAGGTCGTAATCTACTTCGATGAGATTGCGGATATGGTGATAGAACAGAGTATGGTTCCTCCTTGGTTAATTTATTTTACCTTGTTATAGTTACTCTCATATCTTTTTGTGTTTTAACTTTATGGCCTTAGAGGCTTACTTGAGAGAAAGGTTGTATAAGCTGTTTTAATTCTAAAACTCTGTATCTTTCTATTTGTAACTAGTCGGCTTAAACTCCGCAAGCTACGGCTAGTTCTTTATGATTATTATATTCTTATAATTATATATGTTTTATTCCCTTATACCTATACCTTGTATCTTATGCGTTAGTTTCGTGTGAACGTCTCACACTTTTGTAATTCTGTAATTTAAGCTTAATCCTTCATCAGGTTTCTAGAATATATTATTCCCTTCTATATATATGTATGTACATATGTATAAGTCTTAGAACTGTCGTAACCTTTGATTAACCTTTGCTTTACGGCTAGAGGTAAAGCTTAGGGTAATAGGGGTGTTACAACAACCGACGCATGAGCTCATGGCCTGCACTGGGAACATGCATGCATCATCTTGTTTGCGCATATGTACTTCTTGTGAATTATTTACTGCTACTTCCTTTTTGTCTATGCTATCTACTTGTTATATGCATGTGTGTGCCTTCAGTTTCTGTGTTTGTTTCCCTTTTCTTTCTGTTTCGCGACAACTTAGAGACAAAGACCCTAGGTTCCCCTTTTACCTTGTTGAGAACTCTACGTTCTCACCCTTCTTTCTTTTTCCCCCTCCCCAGATGGGTTTGGCAGACAAGTCCATTGAGTTTCGGGTTTCGGTACATCGCCCACGTTTCAACCCCGGCATGTCGTACGTATTCACTCTAGCTGAAAACCATTCCGAAGATCGACCTAGCTGACTTTTTACTATTTTGGTGATCTTAGTACTACTTTTCCCTCGCTTTTGTAGTACTTTTAGAGGGATAGGACATCTTAGTAGTTCGGTTCCAGTTTAGAAAACCCATGTGAGGGTTGGGACTGTTTTTCTTTACTTTTGTCTCTGTAAATATAACTTGGTGTAGTACTCGTTATTTTGATACTTGGCATGTATCCTCAAACTTATCTTATGTTTATATGATTAATATATGTCTACTGAGTTTGATTATAAATGTCTATTGAGTTTGATTATAGTCAGGTTCGGTGCTATATTTGACTACTGAGTTTGATTATAAATAGTTTATTCACGATTAAACCGGTAAAGGCTTATATCAAAATCCGAGTCTAGAGCCAAGTAGGTCCTTACAACAAGTAACACCTAAATAATTGACATTGGTCATGACGTGTCGAAAGTTGGGGTGTTACAGTTGGTATCAAAGCGGTTTGTCCTTTGAGCCTTGGGACGGACTGTCTATGCTTTCTTGCATACTCTGAATCTTTTTATACCATGCAGTTAGGATATTTTTGTGATATAATCTGCATGAAGGTCTATGAACATCCATTGTAAGTAATATTAATACTTAATTTTGATATATTAAGACTAATCACCTTAATATTGATTATTAGGTATTGATAGGACTCAAATGGCTGCGAATAGGCAAGGATACCCTCAACTGGGAGGAATAAGTGAGGGAAATTTTTCTGATGCAGCGACTATTCTCAAATCCGTAAACATTATGGCCGCTACTGTACGTGAATCAGTAGCTGCTACTAACTGAGTAGCTGAACGTCTTGATCGTCGGAATGGAGTTGAAAATAATCATGAGCCTAGACATGGAAATGAAAATGGCAACAAAGATGAAGGTGGACTACGTAACGATAATCGGCTCATGACTTTAGCCACTTTCTTGAAGATAAATCCGCCTCAATTCCATGGGGACACTAGTGCTACACGAGCTGATGACTAGTTTAAAGAAATAGGACAAGCAATGCGAGCACAACAAGTCCCTGAAGGACAGCGAGTGGAATTTGCTGCTTACATGTTGAGGAATGATGCACAACATTGGTGACAGAGAGTACTCCAACTACTAGGAAGAGAAGCTATTGACATTACCTGAGAGGAATTTTCGGCTGAATTTTATAAAAAATATTTTTCTCAGTGTTTCCATACCGCTAAGGAGTTAGAGTTGCTTCAGTTGAAACAGGAGAACATGACAGTCACTGAGCATACTCGCAAATTTGAAGAGTTATGCCGGTTCTCAAACATTTGTCAAGGAGCACCAGCTGTATATGAGAAATGGAAGTGCATCAAGTTCAAATGAGGACTTAGGGAAGAACTGTTAGCTCATGTGGGTCCAATAGAAATCCAGAATTTTGCAGAATTAGTTAACAAGAGCCAACTGATGGAGGAATATGTAAAGAAGCTGGTGGCAGCACAAACTAACCACAGGAAGCTTCCAACAAGAGATTTCAATCATAGCCTCACTCCTCAAGGAAGAAACTTCAAAGTAACTCGGCAGCCAGACTTAGGCAAACAGCTGCAACCAACCCAACCAAAATTGATATGCGCCGTGTGTGGTAAGAATCACAGAGGCAAGCCCTGCTTGTTGAAGTCTGGCGTTTGCTATAATTGTAGAAAGCCCGGACATATAGCCAAAGAATGCATACGATGAAAGCCTGAATTTGGTTTCCCTGGACAGCAACAGCCAGGAAGGGTGTTTGTTTTGGATACGGGAAATACTACCAAAACCGATCCCTACACTCGAGGTAACAAAATTTTGAGGACAAATTTTTTTTAGGAAGGTAGAATGTAACCACTCTACTCCATGAGGCCTGTGATTTATTATTCTTTACAGCGTTCACTGACACGCATAGGTTTATATATATGTAGCATAGATAATGAATTAGAACTAGAACACTTAGCGCAAAACTTTTCTTTTAGTGCTTCCAAGCGGCGAACCTTTTTCTGATTCAATTATTATATGAAATAAGAACTCCCCAGAAGATTTTGATGATCTCTTGGTTATTCTTGAAGAGTGCTGATGAATGAATCATTGAACCATATTAGTTTGATAAGCCAAACCCTTGAACCGGATTGGCTTCTTCTCTTCTGGTCCAACCAAACCACCTTTCACCCAAATAAACCCTACCCTAGTTAACTCCTCTCTCAGTACCACTTGAAACTCAGTCACCAACTATGATTTCACCTTCTCATATGCATGTTGCTACTGTGTTGAAGGGAGAGAGAGACACGAAGCCATCATTAATAGCTCAGCACATCCCTCTTTCTTTATAAACAAAAGTAAGTAGCCTCAATTCCTCTTCTTCCCAAAACACGCATCATGCAGAAGAAAGAAAAGACCAGTGGCAGGAAAAGCAGAGAAAGCAAGAAGAGGGATAGCCAAAGCTGAACCATGAGTTCATCCCATCCAGCCAGTTAATTTCTCAAGCCCCTCTGTAAAAGTAAAAACCAGCAACTTCATCTTCTTCCCTTACTCTAATTTGAATTTCTGATTAACTCTTTGCTACACTCCTTTAGTTTTCTCAGTTCACGAAATAGCCACCATCATAAATGAGGAAGGGTAAGTAATTTTCCCTTGCTTGTGTTTGTTTGGGTTGAATGGTCTTGCGAGTATGATTGGAAATGTTGGTTTTGTTGCGAATTAGGGTTTGGCGGCAAAAAGGCAGTAGAAGCAAGCTTTGTGTGTTTGATCAACAAATAAGGTAATGGATAGTCTATACAAGATATCTTACTTGCAACTGTGTATACTGCTGATGATTGATGGTTTATCATGTGTTTGTTTGTTGAAAAGTGTATAATGAATTTTTGTTATGTTAAAGATGCAAAAAAGTGAATTTGAGTTATGAATGGTCCTTTGTAACAAGGGTAAATTAATGAATATAAACTCTTAGAGTTGTGCTGATTATGCTAGCAACTTTAGTTAGTCAAAAGAAAGATAAAATTATGGTTTTAGACGAATCCTAGGCTTGAATATAGGATTTGGTATGTGAGGTTGTTGGAAATACTTTGTGCAGAATTTCTGCAGAAATCTGCATAATTGGCAGCAGAACGAATGACTTTTTGGGAGCATTCCAGATCTAATTTTTAGATAAAATTATTTTTCTATAAAACTTTAGTGTGTCTTGAATATTCCATAAATATTTCAGAGAATTTGGCCAAGTGGTTTGAAAGATATGATTTTTTGAAGTTTAGTGGTTGCTGCAGATTTTTCTGGTTTGCTGTTTCTGCAGTACCAACTTCCAGACGCTATAACTTTTAATTTAAACAGAATTTTGAGTTGATTTCAAAATTATTTTAACGCTATATCAGTCTATTTTAAGTGAGTACAAGTTTCATGTTCATATCTATTTTGTAGACTTAGATAAGTCACTTGGAAGGTCGGTTGTTTGCTGGAAACTCTGAACTGGTTTATGAAAACAGAGCTCCACTTCCAATTGATAATTAATTAATCAAATGAAATGATATGAACCTGAAACTTGTGGATTCTGAAACTTAGTGATGTTGACTATAATCTCACCAAAATTTAGAAGCAACGGATTAGAATTAAAATTCTTATGGAATTTATAAAAATATGGCTGCTGTTTGTTTTTTTGAATTTTTGTAAATGCAACAGCAGAATTTTAAAACTTGTATAAAATTCAATTCTAATCCAAATTCAGTAAAACCTAACTTAAATTAAAGATTAAGATCTCTAGAGTTACCTTACCAACATGGTTTTAGATTAGACAAACTTAGGAAATGAAAAGGAATGTAAGTTGCCCCTAAGAAAGGTTAAAGTTAAAGACAATGATATCGAGAGATAAAGTGAAGAAAGAAAAATGAGGAAAAAGGAATGAAATAAAAGTTGAAAATTATATTGAATGGGCCTTGTGCCGAACTGCTAATACGAAAGTGCCCACCTAACGGATAGCCTGAGATTGCTAATGCAAGAATGTTCGCCTAATTGATAGCACTGTTCCTTACTGTGATACACATTGAACTGTTATTATAATGAGGCCTAATTGACATCGGTAACCGTGATACCAAGGTGTCTAATTGACACTGTAAGGGACCATATTCGGGGTTCACTCCGAGTAATGTCCGGTTGCGGGTAGACAACCGACGCATGAGCTCATGGCCTGCACTAGGAACAGGCATGCATCATCTTGTTTGCGCATATGTACTTCTTGTGAATTATTTACTGCTACTTCCTTTTTGTCTATGCTATATACTTGTTATATGCATGTTTGTGCCTTCAGTCTCTGTGTTTGTTTCCCTTTTCTTTCTGTTTCACGACAACTTAGAGAGAAAGACCCTAGGTTCCCCTTTTACCTTGCTGAGAACTCTAAGTTCTCATCCTTCTTTCTTTTTTCCCCTTCCCAGATGGGTTTGGCAGATAAGTCCGTCGAGTTTCGGATTTCGGTACATCGCCCACGTTTCAACCCCGGCATGTCGGACGTATTCACTCTAGCTGAAGACCATTCCGAAGATCGACCTAGCTAACTTTTTACTCTTTTTGGTGATCTTAGTATTACTTTTTCCTCGCTTTTGTAGTATTTTTAGAGGGATAGAACATCTTAGTAGTTCGGTTCCAGTTTAGGAAACCCATGTGAGGGTTGGGACTGTTTTTCTTTACTTTTGTCTTTGTAAATATAACTTGGTGTAGTACTCGTTATTTTGATACTTGGCATGTATCCTCAAACTTATCTTATGTTTATATGATTAATATATATCTACTGAGTTTGATTATAGTCAGGTTCGGTGCTATATTTGACTACTGAGTTTGATTATAAATAGTTTATTCACGATTAAACCGGTAAAGGCTTATATCAAAATCCGAGTCTAAAGCCAAAGTAGGTCTTTACGACAAGTAACACCTAAACAATTGACATTGGTCATGACGTGTCGAAAGTTGGGGTGTGACAATGGAAAGAAGAACCCTTTACAAAATAATTTTTTCAAATACTTTCCATTACCTATCAGTAAGTATTCAAAAAACTTGAACCTTCTATGAATTTATTTTAGTTGACACAGGATCTATTGAATTAATGAGCAATAAAGACCCAACCACAAAAGACACAATATACTCTAAAATTAAGATCCTTAAAGTAATAATCCTGTCAAAATGGGAAAGACCTTCTTTTTACTGTAAAAATTTTACTAAGAAATTCGAACATCAAAATTACTCCTATTATGATTACAAGATGTCTAGTGGTATATCCTGTATCTTTCTCCAAATTCACACTCTTAGTTCATATGGTTTCGCAAAGGAATTTTTCTACATTTTCCTAAGTAGCTTCAGGTATGGTTCTAAGAGTTCGGACCGATAGAACCTATTTTCCCAAAAGAAGCTAACATAGCTTATGAATATTTTAAAAACAAAACCTCTTTTTTAGATGGATATAAGCTGATTTCCTTCATTCCCACTATGAGAATATGTTGGATTATGATATGAGAATATGACTCCGTAGGATATGAAAACACTCCAAGTGTACAATGTTTAATCAGAAACATAAAAGTAAAATGGTTGAACAAATTTGATCTTAACTTAATCTGTAAAAGGATCATTGATAACTGGATGATTATATCTTAAAAAAGATCAAAATCGTCAAACCACAGTTTGGGGTTTGAAAGAATATCATACGAAAAAGAGACTCGTTTCTTAGCCCATAAAACAGATGATAGCGGCCCTTAGAGCAGCCAAGATCTATTTATAGATTAAAAAAAGAGTCACAGAATCAGAAAAATAGACACCTGTCCGACAACAAAGGAAGATGTGTCAAAACAGCCCAAAAATCAGTAAAGACATTACATGCATAAAACAACAAAAATTTTCAGCAAAATACCAATAGAATACCAATATAATTATAAAAAGTAGCTACCGAATTTACAAAAATGATGATAGAGCACATCAAATCTTAAACAGAATTCGTAAATCACCCACAGAATGAGTAAGCAAGTTTGTAAAACTAGGGATAAAATTGTAAAAGAATAAAGGGAATAGCCTATTATAAATAGGAGGAGAAGATGGGAGGAAGTTGTATTTATTATTTACACAATTTCTCATCATTTGAAATACATTTAAAATTTTCGTTACAATCTTTGTATATTGAATAAGCTTCTTTGTATTACATTCAAGCTTCCGAATTATAATACAAGCTCATATTATTCGATCATAATGTAAGTATTAATATTTATTATTAATTTACTAAATGTTATTTTGTTATTGATATTACTTTTGTTTAATTTGTATCTAATAGGATTATATATTTTCATTGTTAATAAGATATTAGCACAGGTTGGTAATATATAAATTCTAAAACATTAAGATGATATCCTTAAAAATAAATGATCGAGATATTGGTATTAATTATTATTCCTTATTTACAATATATTGTTAAAATTATGTTATGAGTGATATATATATATATATATATATATATATATATATATATATATATATATATATATATATATGTATATATAATCTTACTTCCCATATAAGTAAAGGGACTTCAAGTCTTCAAATTAAATATAAATAAAAAATAAACATTATTTAAATTTTTGAAATGAAAAATAACGCAAATAAATAAACAAACATAAAGAATAAATGAATGAGGTGTGAGTAATTGGAATGCATGTTGAGGAAGTTCGATTTAATCGATGCAGACGTCTGAATTCGGAGCAACAGAAAGGAGAAGAAGAAGAGAAGGGGGAAAAGGAGAGTTCATTCCCCATTGTCCTTTCCTCTCTCCCTCTTCTTCGTTCGTAGATTCACGTGACCGAATCGTATATATTAATATTCTGTCGTCTCTTTCACACCTTCTCAGGTTTGTGAATTTTGATATCAACGTTATATATATCTTCTCTGATTTATTCATTCTGTTACGTAGATCGAATGTCTTTCTCAGTTCCTTCAATTTCTCAATCTCTAGATTCGATCCTTTGCTGCTGCATTTCCATTCTCGCTAATTATACCGTAATTTTTCTTCATCTCCATTTTTTATGTTACTTTTCTTCTTTGTTTTCTAAATTCACTTTACCACTTTAACGTCACACATTCGACAATTTATTGCCCTATGCTTTCTTTTTCTATTTTATTATTATTATTATTCTTTTACTTTCTTAATTGTGAAGCTAGTTTTTCTTTGGAATTAATGGCTTCTGCCTTTTGGTTTTGCATATGGTTAAGGAGCAGGGAAGTGGTGTAAGTGAAAGCGAAAGCATTATGATTTCCAATTAGACTTAGCTTACTTGCTATGATTTTATTTGGTTTGTTCATGTGTCCTCCCTGACTATTCAATTTTTTCTTTTTCTTTTTTTTTTTTTTTCCTTTTGTATTATTCTTGAATACTTTATTTCTTTTGTTTTTGTTGTTTGTTACTTTGTTTTCACACTGAACTAAGCTTTTGAACTACCTGTGGGTCTCTCGGACCAATGATTTTCTGGAAGAAGCGACTATCATGTTCTGATTTATATTTATCTGCCCTACGACCTGCCGATCAACTTTTGCTGCCCATACTCAATTATTCTAGATTTTCTGACTAGTTGTTGTTGTCAGTGAGATAAGGTTCATTTGTGTATGATTCTGTAGTAATGGTTGGTATTTGTATGAGAAACTGTCCAGGCTCTGTGCACATAAATCCTGTGTTTTCTGATTTGAATTGGATCGTTGGAGACATCATACAATAGTTCGTAAGTTCCACCATGATAGATTTGGGGATTTCCTTTTTGAGGCTTTTCACTAGCCTGGATGCTTCTGGGGCATCTATTCTTGGATGGCTGATTACTGGATCATTTGGAATTTTGGCTGTCATATATGGCATTCTCAAGTGGCAGAGAAGATCATCCCTGAAATGGATTAAAGCTGCAGCCAGAGCAAAGAAGAAAGTTTGGAAGAAGTTTAAAGTACCTTTGTCAGAGCACTTGTGGGTTGAAGATTTTACTCTCAGGGAGCAGCCATCCACTTGCTGCTTCTGCTTGACTTCTCTGTGGCCTTCTCATAGCTTAGGTACAACAACAATGACACAACGTTCTCCTATCCATCGTTGCTCTGTTTGTGGTGTCGCAGCCCATTTCATCTGTTCTCAATTTGCAGCAAAGGATTGTAAATGTGTGGCTCAATCTGGTTTTAGCCACATTCGACACCACTGGTCTGAAAGATGGGTTAATGCAGATGAATATCATGAGATGTCTGCCTTTTGTTTTTACTGTGATGAACCATGTGGTGTTCCATTTGTCAAATCTTCCCCTACGTGGCATTGTCGCTGGTGTCAGCGCCTCATTCATGTCAAATGTCATAATAAATTGGTCAAAGATTCTGGTGATATTTGTGATTTGGGTCCTTTGAGGCGACTTATCCTCTCTCCTCTCTATGTCAAAGAAGTTGATGAAGATCCAAAAGGAGAAAAACTGAGTTCTATTATAACCTCTTCCGTTCGTGGTCAGATGAGAAAACGGCGTAATCGCAATAATAAGCATGGAGGTAGTTCGCGTAATAATAGCAAGCCACGTGACCCCTCGGTCACTGATGCAATATTGTTTGACTATGTATTGAATGGTATAGAGGATTGGGACCTGTCTGGTGATGAGATGCTCTTTGACTTCCGTCGCATGAACAATGGTAGAGTTCTAGTAAATCCTAATCCAATCAAGAAATACACATTGGTTGATTTGCCATCCGATGCAAGGCCACTTTTGGTCTTCATTAATGCCAGGAGTGGTGGGCAGCTTGGGCCTTCTCTTCAAAGGAGATTGAACATGCTACTAAATCCTATTCAGGTGATTACATTATTCTTTGATAAACAAATATGCTATTGCCTTTTGTCAAAGCTCTGACTTCTGTCATAAAGCCTGTTAGAGATATATTTTTAGGTCTTCTTCAGTGTCATCATGGATTATATGGTTATGCTTTGGGAGTTTGTTTGATCATTGGTTGAAATTTCTTTATTCAACCCTTGTTGGTTGTTGCCCTTCATATTGCCATGAATAAATTATAGACACTAAAATTTCTTTTTCCCCAATTAATTACATTGTGGCTGTCTGTTGAATTCATAAAATTCCTGATTTCATAGGTAGACTTTAGAGCATATTTCTTAATGTATCTGTTCATAAAGGTTTAAAGCAGAGCATATACTTTGCTGCTGTTTTAAGTATTTCTTGCTCTTTAAAATTGCTGACAAGCTAATAAAAAGAATAGATACAAGGTTTTTAAGCTTTTTAGCTTAATAGCATTAAGCAGAATAACTCAATACAAATGAACCTGGAAAAACATTTTATGTTTTCTATTATTGCTATCTTCCAGTTTGCTTGATCAAATATGGGTTCCCATCAATCCCTTGTTCTTTTTTTTTTTATGCACTGTGTAAAAATATATGATATCTGTATTATAAAGATTAACATCTCACTAAATCCTACTTAAAAACTCCAATCATGCTAATTATTGATGTCTTCTTTCTTCCAATCTTCTGTAAACTAGTAAACTAACAATGCTTGTCTGGATATAGATTTCATGTTTCTCATTTCATATCTTTGTCTCATTGGATGTTTCTGGTTTGGCTATTTTTCTCCTGTAGATATTTGAATTGAGTGCTTCTCAAGGTCCTGAGGTGGGACTGGAAATGTTTAAAAGTGTGCGATATTTTAGAGTGTTAGTATGTGGTGGGGATGGCACTGTTGCATGGGTCCTTGAGTCTATAGCAAGACTGAATTTTGAGTCACCTCCTCCTGTTGCAATACTTCCACTTGGAACTGGAAATGATTTGTCCAGGGTACTGAATTGGGGAAGAGGCTTCTCTGCACTTGATGGACAGGGTGGGTTGACCACTCTTCTGAATGACATTAACATTGCAGCAGTAACCATGCTGGATCGCTGGGAAGTTAAAATTACAGAAGAGAACTCTGAGGGAAACCCAAACAAAGTGAAAACTAAATCTATGATGAACTATCTAGGTATATCTCCGCAACAAATACTGTCTAGGGCGATTCTGTAAGTAACTGACATCTGTGAACTGATTTTTATAGGGATTGGATGTGATGCAAAGGTTGCATATGAATTTCATGTTACAAGACAGATAAATCCAGAAAAGTTTTCCAGTCTGGTAGATATTTCCCCTTCCTCTTTTATTTTTACCGGAACATATTCTTCCATCCTTGATAGTAATTTATCAAATTGAAATATTTGTTCATGTTAGACCATGCATGACAATGTCTAGTTTGGTTTAAGCGCACCTTCTTTAACCTACCATTTTAGAGATTCAACAATAAAATTATAGTGCTGGTGCATACCACTACATCGATAAGCTTTAGCTCAAGAATTTCAATAAATTATATGTTTCATGCTAGCCCTTCTTCATTAAAAATCTTGGCTATATTTTTGTTAATTTTTCCAGTTTTTTAACCTTCATAATGTCTATATATTTTCAGTTTGTTAATAAATTGAGATATGCCAAAGAAGGAGCAAGAGATATTATGGACCGAACATGTGCTGACTTGCCATGGCAAGTATGGCTTGAAGTTGATGGTATAGACATTGAGATTCCTAAGGTGAATTACTGATACTAAGACTTATTTTCACATTTAAGTCATTAATTAACGTTAAGAATATTGTCCAAATTTATATGTAAATCGTCATGTATTAATTCTTCTTCATGCAGGATGCAGAGGGCTTAATCGTGCTTAATATTGGGAGCTACATGGGTGGAGTAGATCTTTGGCAAAATGATACTGAGCATGATGATGATTTTAGTCTTCAATCCATGCATGACAAAATGCTTGAGGTGGTATCTGTTTGTGGGGCATGGCACCTAGGGAAACTTCAGGTCTGGTATAATCTAACGACCTTTATTTTCCCCGCTTAAATATAAATCAAGTCTTTATGATGATACATTTACATAAGCATACTTATAAATAAAGCTATTTTACTGTTGTCTGTTTAAAAAAAAAAAATTATATGAACATATTTTCATATACGTATAAAATAATGTCGTGAATGCATTTAGGTATCATTAATAATATAGTTATGTACACAGATTTTACTCATTAAAAAGCTAGTTATCGTGCTCATTCTTCTTTAGTCAAAACTTCAATCCATTGAATTGAAGTTTTTATTCATGTTCATTATAGTCTATCATCTTTCTCCATTTGATAATCTAATTTGTTCTTAAATAAATGTTTATTGTCACTATATCATCTTTCTCCATTTGATAATCTAATTTGTTCTTAAATAAATGTTTATTGTCACTATATAATTGTTTTTGCCATTATTTGTTTATTACTATCCTTAAATTATGAATTGCTTCATTATTGTACAAACCTTTCTTTCTTTTTGTATAACTTTTATTTATGAATCCTTGTCTTAAAAATGACATCTAGATATAAGAAAACAATTGTAATTAAGTGGTTCATGTCTTTTTACAATTATTTCATGCTTATATTTTCTGCAATGTATGGAAGATAAATTTTCAAATGTATGTTAAACTACTAAATAGTAATGATTGATTTGTTGTATAGGTCGGACTTTCACAAGCAAGAAGGCTAGCTCAAGGTAAAGTCATTAAGATACACTCTTCAAGTCCTTTCCCAGTTCAAATTGACGGGGAACCATTTATCCTACAACCTGGCTCGTTAGATATAACACATCATGATCAGGTAATTGCACGCTTTAGGATTTTTGTAGTAAATTTACTCTCACATCCTTCTACTAAATGTTACACCTCCTATATGTGGGTTTGGAAAGTACTTCCGCTGGTTAACATTGAGTTGCTCCATTTTTCTCATAAACCCTGCGCAGTCTTCTAGGTTTAAACCAGTGATAACTCATCCAGTCATTCATGAAAGAAATCAAAATTTAGATAATCGTTTGTATTATATTCACATGGGAAATAAAGAAAGGAGAGAGGGGCTTACTACTTACAAGAAATTATAAATCCACCTAATTGGTATGCCGATTGCTGAAAGATCCTTGTAATTTAAAATTTCACTCACTAGTAAATTACATAACATGTCACATTCCCTAAGCGAGATTTTGAATCAGAAAGATTATTAGGCCTGATAGGAGGCTATATTAACATTCTGCTATTTGTAAATTGTAATACCTACTGCAATAGTTAAGAATACTAGCAAGTGTAACACATGCAGATTAAAACAAGATTGTGATTATGCACAAGTTAAGCACTGTAAGTGTTAAAGAGTAGATGTAATTATGAGCATCATGCATTCTCCAATACCCTTGCTCTCCAACTGATCTTTCCCTACTCCCAATTCCACCCTATTTGAAAGAATTGGTATTGATGAAGACTTCCCTAGAAGATTGATTAGTTAAACTGATCGAATTATTAACTTTTGTATGACGGTGGAAATCATGGGATTTCATTTTGCTATATTCAGGTATTCATGGTGAGGAGGACATCAGAAGATGACCCGAAAGGGCATGCAGCTGCAATTATGACGGAGGTGTTACTAGATGCCGAGTGCAAGGGCATTATCAATGCATCTCAAAAGAAAGTTATTCTCCAGGACATGGCCATCAGTCTTTCTTAATTCACCATGTTGATGTGGTTACCCATAAAATGGGTATTTTCCCACCCTTTAATCCCTTTATTATGGGAGCAATTTTTGGTAACTATCAGAGATACAGAGAAATGATATAGTTCCACAAAGCAGCAGCTAATAGACGAGAGTGAAAATTGTACGGCGGCTTGGTTATTTCTTATTTTTGTTTCCCCCTTGTGTTGCTTCTACACATCAAGCTGTGTATATTTCTAACCCAGTGTAACATATCTTCAAGCCAGAAAGGCCCTCCTCTAATTTTTTCGGCCTTTAACGTTGATTTGCTAGGTCCTCTCATTAACTTCTAAACAAGAATCGTGCATTTGTTGACAATAGTTTTTCTTTGATGAACGTAACATTACCGTTGATTAAAACTATGATATGATAATTAAGTATTACTAGTCTACTAGCATTTTAAAATGGAATCACACTGTTAAAACAATAAATTGCTCTTACGACCGAAGTTATTATTACACGTATGGTTCATAATGATGCCCTTAAATCTTTCTTGCGGTTCACATTCATCAAGTGGCGTTAACTCGGCGTAGCTGTCATTCTGTCGATTTGTTAAGGGGGCAAACACATGTTCGAATTGGAACGAAGTTCTTCGTTTCTAAGTTGCAGAAGCTCAAGTAATTAATTAGTCACGGCTCAGGAATCGTGTGATCTTTTATTAATATTTATTGGAGGCATGTTCTGTGGGCCACAGTGATATCAATGTCCTTTTTTTCAAAAATGTGAGTGACAAAAAAATCAATCCAAAATTATTTTATTTTATATTTATTAATTATATCTAAAATAAATAGATAATATTAAATGTAATAAATATATAATTTTAGATATTATAAATATTAGATTAAATAAGTTAACTTTAAATTATTATTTCTCTCATTCTTTTTTTTTCATTCACAAATGCATATAAATCTTCAGAGAATGGATCCTTTTAATTTTTGAAAAAAATTAAAAAAATTGTGGTTCATAATTCTTCAATGCACTCTCTTTCATGTTTTTTTTTTTTATTCTTCTACTTATAACAATTAATGGTGAGAGATTATATTTTATTCCTGCACCCTCAAAGTCTAAGCCAAATTAATAACTACGGCATCTGTGTCATGTCATCATGTGCCATGCAAACGTCGACCTAACGCGTTTATTAATCTTGAATTGGTCGATCGTTATTGGTCCTTCCTTTAATTTCTATGTTCCATCAAAATCAAAAACATTGCATGAAACAACATAACAAACTAGTTTGCTTATTCACTGGTCTCTGGTCTCTACCTTTGTCTCTTGTGTGTGATATATAAAGTTTTTTCTAGAACACGTTTTGTTTTCTTTACCATACATTATATCTTACATAGTCGGAAAGGATTACATGATAGCATCAAATTTCTTTCAAAAAAAAAATGTAATAACAATATAACTAATTTTGGTTGGAAGTCAAGAATCCAATTACATTGAAAGAAGCAGCAGCTTTGTTTAGAAGCAAAAATATAACGTCAAACACAACAGAAGAAAATAAGGTGCAAAATAATTTCAGGGACTCGTAATGCATTTGAGTATGGCCTACTACATAAATATATATTATTACTTACTGAAATATCTAATAATAAAAAGTACAAACAGAAAAGGCATGAAGATACAAGTCACGATTTCCGAAATATGAAGACCGAAGGTAGCATGGAAAATATAAATTAAGGCGTGATAATCTAAACAATTTTTTCTGAAAAAAAAAATAGTATTACTATTCTAAGCTTGTTATACCGAATTTGTTAACTAATGTAGTTTGATTATTTGTGAGATGAGCATCATCACTTGCGACATTAGCTAAGAGCTACTGCGTCTTCTTCCTCTGAGCTCATGAGTTTCGTTTCCCAAGAAGAAGAAAACGTCAGATAGTCTCTGCATTAATTCACTCTCTCTCTCTCTTTCGAAAATCGAAATGCCAAAAGATGAAAAGGTGGAGGAAGAAGTTGATATTGCTGATCGAAGCTGTTTCCGAAGATGGCTCCTGAATTTTCAACAACTTTAAAAGCTCCATTATTACATTACACTAAAATACACCTTCTTACATATATACTTAGAAAAGAAGAGAAGAGAAGAGAAAGAAAACCATGATGTCTCGTCTCTTTCTCTTCTTTCCATGTTTAGTTTTGCATCATCATGCATCGACCTCTTGAGTCAGTGATCTTAGATGCATCTTCTGCTACATCTATGTCATTGATAGAATCCATTGCTTCTTCTTCTTCTTCTTCTCGTTAACCGTTCCAGCACATCTGATCTATCTCTCATCTCTTTCTTTAATTTCTTTCATTCATAACTCATCAATTTCCTTAATAGATATGCCTCTGCAGCAACTAGGGCATCATCAATTAAATTAATACTCCTCACTGCCATTTTCGCTGCACAACAAGCTACAATAATAAATCCAGTACTACATTAACTTTAAACTAAACAAGTGACCTCACATCATATTTATTTAATTATATCTCTATGGATATTGGATATCATAACAACAATAATAATAATAATGTAGTTAATAAAGGATATATGAATGAAGAAGCGTATTAATATTACTAGCTAGCTAGCTAGTTGGTGCTTTACGGGGTGGGTATCTGTTTAATTTACCTGAAGTACATTGCATTCAGATTGATGAAAATGATGCCTTTTTTCTTTGGCAGTTGAATGTATGTAAGCAGGTTCCCTTCAAATCACTATAGTTTTCACGATGCAGAAGAGCCTGAAAAACGGGTTAAAAAGCTAAACAAGCAAATAAAGGTGAAAGGACTTGGAAGTCAGCAGGTATATAGAAGCTATTAGCTATATAGCTAGTGGTAGAAAAGGAAGATAGATTAGAAAAAGAAAGAATTTCACATCTGATGTATGTATATATGTTAGGATACTGTTGATGGCTTCAGTGGCTTTCTTGTCCACGTGAAATAAGCTAAACATTCCTCGGGGCCCGGAGACAAAGCTACTACTCCTATTTCACATTTTTATATATCTATCTTAATCATGAATTAACATACATAGATATATAGCAGACAAACAACACACATTTTAAGCATATACTTGATTACTTGTCTCTCTTTCAGTTTGGGTTTATATCTAAATCTAATAAGCTCGACTAATAAAACCATCATGTATGTTAAGCTGTACTTTCTCAATTGCTTGAAAATTGAGGGCAAAAGCTAATGAAGAAGATGAAATTAAACCATGCTAAAAATCCATTAATTAAGAAGGACAAGAAAAGAAAAGCATGCTCCAGGAACCTTACAATAATAATTCACTGCTGCAATCTTGAAGCATAACTTACAGAAGCAGTAGTGATAGATATCTATCATCATTATTAGAACAATAATGGAAAATAAAGTCTGAGCTACCTTTCAACTTGTTCTGCCTTGATGTGCATTGTTTTGGCTCACTTGCCAGTTCATTTTATTTTCCGTTATAATTAATTTGGAAAACTTGGAGGTTGCAAAAGAAGAACTTAACATTAAAAAGAAAGTGGAAGCAAGCAGAAGCAGAAGCATATAGCAAAGGTTGGATGGGGGGAATGAAGCCTGGTCCGAGATTATTAGTCACTTTGACTAATCATCATCAAATCAAACAATTCATGAAGCTAATAAGACCTCTCGAGCCAGACAACATTCCTCTCAACCTTAACCTTTGCAGCAGAAGCAGCCACCACCTTCCTCATGAAGAAGAAGAAAAAGAAGAATATAATGATGGAGTTTAGTTAGTTTGAGAGGAATGAAGCCTGGTCCGAAGCCCAAACCAAATTGAAGCCTCGAGCCAGCCAACATTCCCCTCAACCACCAACTCATCCTCTCTAAACCCTAACCCACTCTTTGCTTCTTTATATATACACACATGTGTGAGTCAATGAATGAAAGAGAGAGAAATTAAAAAAAGCACTGACTCACACTAATAATGGTGCTTTTTAGTTACCACTCATGTTCCAAAATTAGGTTATGCAAAACGGTGTTTACTTTACACTAATAACTTACATCATCACGACATGTATATTATTATAAAATAAAATAAACAAACATACCACAAACATAACCAAAGCAAAGCGTTCCCTATTGCGTTGAAATATTATTTACCATATTCGTTCATCTACACCGACCTTAATTAAATCTATATATCCATGTCATCTTATTAACGGAAGAGAAATAAATTTAACACTACATTAACCTGTTTTTAGTTTTTTGCATGTGTGACTTGAATTATAAAAAACAAAATAAATTAAAGGATAAAATAAAGTCCACTATACTAGTACTGTCCAAGCATTATTTGTTTGTTTCCAGGTAATAAAGTCAGAAACACATTGGAAATTTATTATGTGGTGGTGGTTGTGGTGGTGGTACGGTGGAGCAACCGAGGCGTCACTGTGTAGGAGGAGGCGTTGCATGGAGATGAGAAGGAACAAGACAAAATGAGTATTCAAAAGCACACAGCATAGTGACATAGTACAGAGACATAGAAGCAAGTCTCAATGCAAGTCTTGGGTCTTTCATCATTGCCTTATTATTACTATTATTATTGTGATCCCCACTTTCAATCTACCCTCTAACTGTACCATGCCCTTTATTATTCGCATACTATATATTACTCTCTCTACCTACCTTCATATTTCTTCTGGGACACCACACCACCTATTAAACTATCCTCATGGCTGAATTAGATAATGTCATGCCAGCTCTTATTATACATACATACATACATACATACATAATAGTATAGATACCATGCATAGTAGCTTAATAAGTAGTATATATGGGGAAACTAATAATATTATATTATATATTCATTGAGATCATACAGCGGTTATGCCTGCAAGTTTTACTTGCTCCTCCTTAATTGGCCTATATACCCTAATTGATGATAGCCGTTATAGTATGATGAGAGAATTGGATCATATTATATAAATAGGAGTATCTTGGTTATGGATAACAAACCTGGACCTGGTGTAGTTGTTTCATGAACCTCCCTCCCATTTACATGTTACATTTTAATGCCTTCACTTGCTTTTATATACAATCACGGTGCTGCTGTACTGTACATACCTCCTGCATACAATTTCCTTTGTCTTTATACACAATTAGTTTAATTATATGCATGTCTTAATAATTCTGGATTTCTGGTCACACTGTCTAATTTAATTTTAATTTTTAAAATATTTTATATAATTGTTCAATTATATTTTTTTTTCTACAACATTTTCGTGAGAATGGTACCATTATTGGATATAGCTAGAAAATTTTATTAGAGCTTTATCATTAGTTATTTACAAGCTCACAAGAAAACTGTTACTACTGTAGTAAAGGGTGGATTATATAAAACATTTTACTCTAATAATACATGTAATTGATTGTATTATTAAAAGAATTTAATTCTACGGTATAAAATATTTTTACACAAATTTTAATTGTATATTTTTATATTTATTAAAAATAATTAATTTTAAAATTTATTATTTAAAAAGATTTAAATACATAATTTTGATAAAATGGCATAATAGGATTAAAAATAGTATTGTCAAATGTATCTCTCAGTCTCTCACAATACAAGAAAATATCTTTTTTATTTTCTTTTGTTAATTGATTTTATAAAATGTGATTTATATTATATAAGATTTTTTCACATTTTTATTTTCTCTTCTTAAATAAGACAAAAATTATATATAATAAAAAATAAAAATACTATTTATATATTAAAATCAACCACAAAAATTAGTCGATATATATTTGTATATATATATATATATAGTTTAATTTATTTTTAATATTTATTTTAATTTTTATAGTGACTAATTCTAGTATATATCTAAAATGATTGAAAAAATATTTTATAATAAAAAAATATTAGAAGACTTTTTATTTAAATAAAATAAAGAATGATCAATATTATCATATTTTTCTAAAATAATTTTTAAAACGTGAATTTCCTATTCCTATTAATAGATAAATCGTCCCAGAGTTGTGTGTATTAGATAATATATTAAACGCTATATTCTAGAATGATTTATACATAAAAGTATTTAAAAAAATACACATAAATCATTCTAGAGTTCTGAATCTCCCAAGTTGAACGTAACTCGTTCCAAGGTAAGAAGGGTTACACGTTTTTTACCTAAAACACAAGCTAGGGGGCAAGTATAGTTGGAGTTCGATCACTTTATCCTGGTAGTATAAGTGTCTTTACAGAGTTGCTAACCAAAATATTAAGAACCTAGTGGCCACTAGCATTACTGTAGTCTTGAATATTTTGGAGGTTCTCCATTTTCAGGCTCAGAGGATTTGACACCATTCTCTAGCCGCTTGCATCCAGGTCAGTTCGTTTCATGAACGAGGCTTATAATCACTAGTTCATATACTTTTTTTTCGTAAATTTAATGCTTATCATTATGAATCTTCTATATGTTGACTTAACAAGTGAACCCACGGGTAGGTTACGTATACCCTTTAGGATGACATTAATTCACTCAAAAGTGTTGGTTGTTATATGACTATATCAACGGCCGCCATCGCAATGTTGCGTCCACAACTCTAATTCAATTCTATTGCACCAATCAACTATTGTCGGGTCTTCCTACTTCAAGATATCTATATAATATTGATGCTCCTGTTCAGTCTTTGTATATGCTGTATTCACAAGAATCTTTTGTGCATTCTTAGATTTGAAGTTTAGCGCAAAATTAGCAGTTATGTGTCTTGCACATAATTCATGATGTGCGATCGATAGGAGCCACCCACTGTCTTCGACAACCAACGCAGCCTTGATTGCGTTGTGGCACTAAGAGATAACTAGAATGTTGAGTTGCAGAGTCACGTGCTGACGAAGGTGACTTAGGAAAAACTTTCACGAATCCGTGTTCTCGCCCTCGACTAACCCGAATGTCACTGGAAATAAAAATATTTTGAGTTTTCATCTTGTACAATCACCATTAGTAAAGTACTTTCATACTTGCCATATAAATGAGTACCATCAATAGATATCAGTGTCTTGCAATACTAGAAGGTCTTAACACACTATAAGAAAATCACTGGATGCCGTCGAATTTACCAAAAGTTTTTAGTAAATCCGTTGGTAACCTGCTTACCGTTGAATTTAGTGACGAAATACATCTGACGGTATAAACCTCATCAGTAATTGTTTACCGGCAGATTTTTTGTCCGCTAATAACTGCCAACGAATTTAGTAGCAGATATACTTTTAATTGGCAAAATTTTAGAGCTTGTTATCGTCAAATTTTTTTTCTCAATAAATCCGACGGTAAACTTAAATTTTTAATTTTTTTTAAAAAAATTATTTATAAATTCAATATATAATTTTAAATATTTAAATTTAATAATTTTTAAACTAACAAAATTCAAAGTAGAAGCCATCATTTTAGTGATGGCAGGAATCTACAGTAACAATCAAAATCTTAATTAATAAATCATATTGTTAAAAATTTTAATTCAAATTCACACATCACATATTCATCATATTCTACACATATCTAAATACAACACATTCTTAAAACAACAAAATATATCCAAATACTAAACATATTAATGACAACCTAAAATCATAATCTCATGATTTTTGTTTCTATACGGCTTCCATTATAATACATAATCAAAGAAGACAAAAATCAACTAGTTTTCAATACAAAGTGCTGATAAGGAGCGCAATTCTCTATGATAAATACAGTAGTTGAAAATTGGAACAAACTAAAACTTAGAACAAAAATTAGAACAAAACTGGAAATTAGAACAAAATTTTTTATCTTACCACTCTCATCTTATTGAAAGTAAATAACTCTTGAACATAGTTGTGTTTCTTTGAACTGATACTACTATGGTACCACTCTAATTATATTAGTTTCAGACTACAATAAGAAAAGAGATAATTGATTTCCAACAACAAAAAAATCATCATAACATCTCCAATAAAAAAATAAACTTATTGAATTAACTATCTTCTATTTGAACAATTAGGAATAGTAAGCAATACTACACATTTTTAATACTAAATAGAAGAAGGAATAATTTACAATTGACAAATGAGTTCAAAAAATTCATAGTATCTTGAACTTGAAAGTTGAAAAAAGTAATCCGTATACACACCTGAAATTTGCAATGGCGAAGACGACTCTCCTTCTGGACGACGATGAAGAGAGACGAAAAAGACGGTGATAAAGACGGCGACGTTGACGCGACAAAGATGGCGAGGAGAGTGGGACAGAGAGGGGATAGAAGGGTAACGGATGGGGATGGTGGACGGCGATGAGAGAAGAGGTGGGCTGGAGAGAATTACTACCTTAGGGTTTCATTAGATGAAACTGGGAAGAACGAAAGAAGAGAGGGAGTGACGGCTAGGGTTAGGTGAATCACATGTATATATACGGAGGGTCAATTTTACTGGTAGATTTACCATCGAAAAATTTGCCGGTAACGCATAGCCTGTGACCAAAACAAAGCATTTCATTTAATTACTTTACCGTTGGATTTTTTTACCGTAAATTCGACGGTAATGATCGCACTAATTTTTTTCCCTCCAATTTACTACAAGAAAAATATTGAGTATCGTTGGATTTACCATTAGATTTAGCAGCGGAATAAATCAGACGGTATAAACCTTGCCGATAATTGTTTATCGTCAGATTTTTCGTCCGTGGCTAATTACCGGCGGATATAACCTTTAATTGCAAAATTCTAGAGCTTGTTACTATCGGATTTATCCCCTGATAAATCCAACGGTAATATACTATTTATTACTAATAACTAAATTAATAGTTACCGTCGAATTTAACCGTTGTAAATCCGACAGTAAACTTAAATTTTAATTTTTTTTAAAAATTATTTAAAAATTTAATATATAATTTTAAATATTTAATTCTAATAATTTCTAAAATAATAATTTAATATTTTTTAGTTGAAAATTCACAAACAAATTTATTTAAATATCAAACTTTATTATTAAAAAAATTTAATTAAACAGAAAAATCATATTTAAAATGCATAAAACCCTCAATTAAAAAAATTGAACAATATTAAATTAGAAATCAACTATTAGAGATTAGGCTATACTAATACTACCACGTTATATAAAGAATCAACTATAACGAACTATTTATGATATTAATAATTAACTAATTTATCATTCACCATATCAATCATACATTATCATATATTAAGCCAATACAATAGCGAAATCAAACACCAATTTATAACCAATAAATATTTCATTGTCAACTATTATTAATATTAATCATCAACTATTATTAATATTTATCATCTGAGACAATTCTAAACATTATAAAATAAATAAATTTTTTAGTTATCCAAGGTTCAGTCCTAGTTCTTCAATTAATAAGTTTGATGAAACTTGACCTGTCAAGTTATTATTTTGTAGAAATCTACAACAACCAAAGAGAGTCCAATAAAAAATTTAAAACAAAAAATCTACACCATCACTATTAACGTTTAGTCATAAGTTCACAAACCATACACGAACTAAAACCAAGCAAACACCAAAAGCACCCAAACCATAAAAACTTTATAGATCTATTCACCAAATCTAAAATCTATATCATCAACCAAATACAACCATATACAAAATCAATCAACCAGCCACATTAAACACTAATTGACATTCAACCATTATTAATCCAGAAACATAACTTAAATCAATAATTAATTCAAAAAATAAATAATTTAAGATTAACTCTGACAATTAACAATAATTAGCTAATTAGTTCAGAAAATAATTCACTCAGATGATAATAAACTTAGAAAATTAATAATAATAAATAATAAGTCAATAATTAACTTAGAAAATAAATAAATTAATATTAACTCAGATAATTAATAATAATAAACTAATTAAGAACAGAAATTAGAACAATAAAGTTGGAGACCTTACATTTGCAGAACAATAAACAGAAATAAAAACAATAAACAAAAATTAGAATAATAAATACAAAATTATCAAAACAAAATTCAAAATCAAAATCATAAACAAAATTTCAAACATAGAGTAATCAAAACAGAATTAAAAAAAATCCTAAATCTAAATTAATACATGAACTAAATCTGAAAAAAAGTTAAATCTCTAATAAAAATATCCTAATTACAAACTTTCTAATACATAACAAATTAAAATTAGATAAATTAGGATTTATAATTTTTTTAAAAATAAATTTAAAAAAATAGTAGGAATAAGGAGAATGACAACATACCTAGAGGGAGAGGAAGGAGCTAGCTCTAGCGACACAAGGAGCAACGGTGACAACGATAAAAGCAGTGGTGGTGGCAGCAGTGGCAGAACAACAAAAATGGTGGTGATAGAGCGACCAACACAACAAAAGGAGTCCACAGATTTTGATGAGACCAAATTCTGTAATACTTTCACGGAAAATGTATTTGCCATGACCAATGATAGAATTGACGCACAGATGACATGATAATCGAGCTGCTTGTGATCGGTGGATATCTATGTTGCAAAACATGTGTGCGCCCCATTGTAATTTCTAACTTCCCAGTAGCTTTTTCTCTACCACATAGTCACACGTATCAGCCAATTACATTCATTCCCAAACTGTATACATTTTTTATGATACTTCAATTGATTGAATTCAAACACTTTATACTCAACACCCAAACGAATATTGTAACTTTTTACTGTCAACCCAGCTTTCTCTTTGCTTTCGAGCTGCTAGCTAATTTGAAATTCGTCTATGCCAAGCATACCAGGCACGTCTCCATGAATAGTAAGGAGTTGTTGATCTGGAAATGCTGATTGATTCATTGCCTCAAGATCTAAATTAGAGAAGTGTAAAAGGTACTATTGCGTCTGGGAGCTTGATTGAGCTTGTGATCTTCTGATACGTGTTGTGCCTTCCTCATTGTCAGTATTATCACCAACAATTGGTGGTTTCGAATCCAACCCATCATCACCTATAGCCTCGGCTAGTGGATCCCTATCTTTGACCTCCGTGAATTTTGGTGCACCATCCAATATAGGTGCTGCTCTCATTGCAGCTGCAAGTTCTCCAAAAGTATGCACATCACACAAGTCATCTGCATTATCTGTTTGAACGAACAAATCTGCTGTAAATGATGGAGACAAAACATGGGTAGTAACCTCGTGACTAGTTGGAATGGCACTAGAACTTTCTTTTATCATGCCAATTGGCAGATTCAGAGCAGATCCACCAGAGCTACTTTCTGTATCAACCATTCTCGCAAATAACTCCATAGTATCCAAATATGTAAATCTAGCTTAACTATGAAATATAACTCGCATGCCGTCATCGTCTAGTATCTCATTTTTTTTCAAAATTAACATAACCTTGCCTGAGTGAGATAGAAATCCAAAAAAAAAAATACTTACTTTACATGTTTCTTGCTACACTTTCTTAACTTCTGTAATATAATATTTGTAAATCCATCAAACTCGTTGATGGATTAATAAACAATCCAATTTGCCTTTTACTAGAGAATATAACACCCTCACTTGTATTTTCATCAATTTTTTTCGGTGATAAAGTAGCAAAAATACAGTCTCATCTCTTCTACAACTCTCAATTCATGTATGGCTCGTTAATACATCATACTCATTTATTTATAGGCTCATTGTCTTCATAAATCATCACAGTGTCTTGAAAGTTAGCCTCCAACACGTAAATCGTACTAGATTGTTATGAGTTGTTAAATATACATAAACTGTCCTACCCCTTGTGTTTTAGGTAAAAAATGTGTAACCCTTCTTATCTTGGGACGAAATACGTTTAATTTGGAAAACTCGGGACCCTGGAACAATTTATGTACATTTTTTGAAGACTTTCATGCATAAATCATCGTATCATGTAGCGCTTAATATATTATCTAATACACACCGTTTTTGGACGATTTATATATTAATAAGAACTGGAAATTCACATTTTAAAAATTAATTTAAAAAAATCTCATAATATTGACTTCTCTTTATTTTATTTAAATAAAAAAAGCCTTATGAAAATTCAAGTCTTATGAAACAAAAATATTATATATACACTAAAACTATTCATTATATATTTATATATAAATATATATTATTTAATTATTTTTAATTAATATTTTATATTTAATATATTTTAATTTATTTTTAATATCCCAAAAAACATTATAAAATGATGATGCATGTAATTTAGTGGATAAAAGGGGAATACGGAGTGGGCGGGAACAGTGTGTAGCGTGAAACACGTCATGGCAAAGACGGCGAATGGGGAATGGGGAATGGATGAATGAGAGCCGTTGATTGCGTGCATCCATCGGCCAGGAATGATGTCGGTGTCAGCGGGAGCGTAGGATGGGGAGACTAGCCAGCCCACCCGCCCGCCCGAATAACGAGGGCTTCTCACTTGGATCTTTGCATCTTCAAATTACTACTTACTTTCTCTTCGCATTAATTCCCATACCACCATTTCTATCATCTATAACGACACTCCAATACTAGACCCACTATTTTTTTGTTGTAAGGTTGAATTAGTTTTTGATATCCATTCGACTGTAATGCAGTGAAGAGTGAATGGATGGCCACGTGATTCCAATAAATGCTGGTTGGTACGACTGTGGTGTGGGACCCTTCCGAAGGGGACAAGAGCACGTGGTGTGACGGGGACCACACTTGGAGGGTCACCAGATATGCTTGCTTCCTCATCATGTGGGCCCCACTCCCATTCTCAATTATGGGCTCATCATAATGCTCATCACTCCCCATTCCTCACTCCTAACAATCTCATTTTCTTTTGATTTCGACACACCACCAGATCCTATTTCTGTTAGTTAAGTATATTTAAATAGAAACATTGGTAGTACTACTGCAAATTAAAAAAGAGAAGAGAAAATGGCAAGTGTGGAGTACTATAGCATGTATGCATTAAGATACATAATGGGCAAAGGAAACGGTGTTGGTTCATTTGAAAAAGCTGAGGCAGTGTCTCCACTCTAAACTCTCAAATGTCGAGGCAAGCAAAGCTCAACAGGAAAGCTATGTCCCAATGTTTTTGACTTATCGGCGCAGACCATTTATTATTACCATCTACATACAATACATACATACATGCATGCATGCATGGAATCCAAAGATATACTATACTACTACTTATTTTGTGTTGTTCAAATTAAATTTAAAGGACAAGTAGTTAATTGCCTTATTGCATGCTCATCACGGACGTTAATGTCTACGTGTGGGTGTACAAAACAAATTAAAGGCCAATCACAGAATCACTGCAATCCCATTTTCATCATCTTGAAGCAAGGAATCACACAAGTATGAAAAGAACAGTAATTATAAAATAAAATAAAACAAAGATGTACTAGGTGGTCTTGTTCGTAGCAATAGCAGGGGGCGAGCAGTGAATTGTTTGTGTGTGTGTGTGTGTGATTTCTCTGAGCACACTGTCATATAAGGCACATTAATGGTTCTCTCCATAGTGTTGTTGGTCAAACCATAAAGAGATGAACTACTTACTACTGGAATTTCGTATTCAAGAAAATCAATTAAACAATGCAGCCGTACAGTACTCTCTCTCTCTCTCTTCAATTGTTGCAAAGGCAGTAGACATAAAAGAAAGTTAAAACATGTATATATCCATGCACCAATTAACAACATTCAAATAGATAGAGATATATATGGCATCACCACCTAATGGCTAGAGTGAGAATTAATAATACATAGGCTCATATAATTGCATTCATTCAGTTCAATTATTATGTTTTATTAGATCACCTCCGATCCGATCGGATCCTGGGCTATGTGCTCAGTGCTGCCTAAACCTTTCTTCGACGAACAAGCTAATCTAATTGGTTTGTTTGCTTGTACTAGTGTTATTAATTTAAACATAACAGACATTTTTCAGGAAATATTATTATTGAGACAGTTTTCAAAATTTAAATACGCCCCTGTTAATCCATAAATAACTTCTCTATCTGCTGCTGCTAGCTAGCTTCTCATCTATCTCATCAGTCCCATGCATTTTTCAAAATCACATCTGGAATGCAAACAGAACTTCTGACATTATATATAATTAAGTTGCCCGTATATACAATACATCCAACACATAAACAGAACCAACTTTCCTCCCCAATTATATGTGCCATTAAATTAAACCACCCTAGCTAGGTACTAATAGTCAATGATTAATTCCAAGTTAATCTCAAATCTAGCATATACTTGGGGTGCATCACGGCAACATTGTCAATAATCTTTTGATCCTGCAAACCCAAACTTGAGGCAGTTAGATTTATACAAGAATGTAAGTAGTCAATGATAAATTTTGACAAGATTTTTCATTTTACTATTATACTGTACAGTCATATTTAATTGCCAACATTTCAACCGTCGAATTTCTACGGATTTCTAGAATGTAAGTGCTACGTAATATTTTTATTTTTTATTTTTGCCTTTATAAATTACATCAGAAGTTCAGAACACACTCACACACACTACATAGGTAATAGGTTCTTTTCTCCACCGGTAGTATTTGAACCTGGATGTGATTGTTTTGAAGCAAGCCTCCAACCACAAGTGCTAGGTAACATTTAGCCCAAGACTGAGTACCCCAAAAATTTATCAATAGTCAAACAACTTTATTCAGGCCCACAGGCTGGTTTATGGACCCTACCCACTGATGCACACCCTATAGTTTACGAATAACTCTATTATCCATATGGGCTTAAATCCCTCTAAATTACCAGAAACAAAAAAAAAATCTATTATCCATATCACTAGTCCCAACCAATAATAATTAAAAAATAAAAATAATACTAAAAACCTAACCTTTTTTAGTTAATATTAATCAAATTCTATTTATTCTTTAGAGTTTAAATTATAAATTTTTAATTTTAATTCTAACTTCTAAATCCTCCAAAAAAAAAATAAAAACTTTTAGAATTAACTAGTGCATAACAGGTCAGCCATTTTTTATTTTTTTTATAAAATTAATTTTATTCTTTTAATATATTATTCACCCATTATTTGTTAATTAAGTGTTTTTTCATCATTTTAATATCATCGTGACCTTATTTATATTATTATTTTTTTGAAAATAAATCACTAAGTATGTATGTCAACATCATTTATATTTGATAATTTTATACTAAAATTAATTTTAATCAAATAAATATTAGTTGAATAATATTAGTTAAAATTACTTTTAGATAGATAATTAATTAATTACTAAAAAAATATAATATTAAATTATAATATTATTTTTTTAAGTGTATTTAATCTTTTTTTTACTTTTTTTAGTATATTTTTTATATAATATTTTTTATAATACTCTATTTTACTATGCTATAATTTTTATTATTATAATATAAATTAATATTTATTTATTAAATTAAAAATAACATAAAAATTAATAACTACTTTTCTGCATTTCTAGCATTCATTCCTAGAGAGAAGAAAAAGGAGGACTTCCGCACTACTTTTCTGCATTTCTAGCATTCATTCCTTCTGCTCTTTCATTGTTCTTCAAGTGTTCCTCAAGAATCTAATCCATACAAACACAATTCTTTATTCGTTTTCACTAATTCTTGCATTTTTACCGAAATTTCGGCAAGGTAAGTTCTTGCTCCATCTCCATTTTTTTGTTTTTCCAGCAGTGACGATGATGAATTCTTGCTCTCTTCTATGTATAAAAAATTTCTCTTGAAGTCTATGTAGGGCACACCTAAGAAGCTAGAGAAATTCAAGGTCAAAGTGTTTAATTTTATCATTTTTCATGACACTTTTTTTTCAAGGACAATAGTGCACCACCAGCCGTGTCTCTGCCTTTGTGTGAGTATTTTTTGGTGTGTGAGAGATCTAAGAATTGAATTAAACAAAAGGTAAGGATTAAAAATAGTTAGAATAGATTTGTTCTTGTTTCAATATTCATATAAGCCATTTTATGGTGATATTATACTTAATTTTTAATTCTGAAAATTCAGTGATATTTCTCTTTTTTGTACTATTATTTGAGTGATATATGAAGCTTATTTTTCTCTGAAAAATATATGGGATAACCAAAAATTAATGGAGCACTTGGGGTTAAGCCTAAAAGTGGATAAAAATACAAAATTATATTTTTGAAAATTTTAGTCCCTGGAAACCTGAAAAGTATCATGTTAAGGAGGGAAGTTAGAAAATAGTTTTAATTCTATAGAATAAGTGGATAAAAATAAAAAGGGTGTTATAGTTATTTTTGGATAAAAAGAGAGTTAAAAATATAATTTAATAAAAAGATCAGTAAAATTCTAAACTTAGTGTCATCAAGAATAAAATAATAATTATATAAATTATTTTGGTCAAAATTATAATTAAAATAAAATTTTGGGTCTAAATAAAAATTTTAGTAAAAGTTAGAAGTAAAAAGCGGTAACCAAAACAAGTAAATAAATTAATAAAGGGTAAAATAGTTATTTACGCTCCTAAGGATAAAATTGGCATTAATTAAAATTATTAAAAATAATTTTGTTATAGAAAAATATTAGTATTAATTCGGTAAATTTGTAATGCTAAATAAAATTAAACGAAAAAACTAGAGCATTTAGGGGTAAAATAGTAATTTTGGACATAAAATAAATGTAAGAATTGTTGATTAACTTAGAAAAGGGTAAAAAGGTATGTTGGGAAGGATATGAAGGTAAAATGGTAAAGTAATAACATTAGCAGTGAAAGCGTCACTAAAAGCCTAAAAAAAGTAAAAAGAGAAGTTATGTACAAAAGAGCAAAATTGAAATATATAAAAGTACGAAGGGCAATATAGTAAATATCACAAAGACTGAGAGATTTAAAGAGAAGAGATCGGGCACAAATTTCTATAAAAGAAAAGGACAAAGAAGTCCTTTAAAAATAAAGTTTGTTTGAAAAGTGTCCAAAAAAAAGAAAACTGTAAACCCCAAGAGAGTTTGCTAGGAAGATTATCTGGAAAGGAAGAGAGTTTGCTCCGACAGAACCAGAACTATGCTAAGAGATTATCTGAAAAGGAAGAGAGTTTGCTCCGACAGAACCAGAACCATGCTAAGAGATTATCTAGGGAGAAGGAGTTTATGCTCTGACGAAACCAGAACCATAAGATGTGAGGATGCCCACTTTATGTTGAAACCTGTTTCTCCAACTGTTGGCATACTATGGTGTCAAGTCTGCGACGATTGCCAGTTGCCAGAGTGCACGTGGCTTTGTCCATTATGCACGTATCTAGAACGTACGCAGTTGGAAAATCATATCTAGAACTAGTTCTTAGGTAATGTCGGATTGCGGGTAGTCAACCGACGCATGAGCTTATGGCTTGCATAGGACTATACATGCATCATACTTGGTTGCTGCAATTCTCTGCTTGTGATTGCTTACTGATATTCTGTTATATACTTGTGATTGTGCTTGCTTGTATGTTAATCACCGTTATAACCTTGCGAACACATAGACTTAGGCTACGGAACCCTTAGTTTCCTGGTAGTACCTTGCTGGGAACCTTTTCTCACCCCCCATTACTTTTCCCGTTTTGCATATGAGAACCGACGTGATCTTCTTTGAGTTTTTTGCATTTGAACAGGCGAGTAGCAACATCATGGGTGTGTCTGATGACTCTCTCTTTGTTTCAGCACACTATTTTTTCAGCTACCAAGATATCCATGAGCAGTAGCAATAATAGTAGTAGTGGTAGTCATCGTCTTTGCCCTCATTTTGTATATACTTTTAGAGGGTTAGGTGCTTTTGTAAATATCTATATAAATAAGTTAGAACGGTCCCAAAGTAGAGTGGCTCTTGTGAGTGGGGCCTATTAGTATAAATAATAGAGTTTGTAAATATTTACTTGAATAAGCAATGACGTAACCTCGTGTGAACTATGATGTACTAAATGAGCCTTTAAGTATATATGTATGATATTATTTTGTTTTTTGTGTTTTCTATGCTTCATGTAGATATTATCTATTTAACTATTACCTATTTTGTTATATCTATCTAACACGTGATCTCAATTAGTGCTATAGGCTCATATGTATATATTTAATATAAGGCCAAGAGCCTCTAAGAAAAGCCATGAAGTAGCACCCGGTAGCTAGCATTAGTCATGACATGCTAGAAGTTGGGTCATTACAAATGATATCAGAGCATTCATCCTTAGAAGAAACTGTGGAGTGGACCGACTATACTTCACTGCATACTTTACTTTTCTTATATCATGCCACCAGGATATCTCAGATGATATTATTGCATGATGTTTGTGAGCGTACATTTAGAAATGTTAAAATTTAAAATCGGATATATTAAGACTAGTCATTTTAATATTGATTGTTTGGTGTTAACAAGACCTTGATGTCTGCAAACATGTGTAGCCCCCGTTAAGCGAGTCCGAGTTCCAAGATGGCGTTTGACTTGGATGCCTTGCTAGAATCTATGAATGCAATGGTTGTAGTTATGCGCAATTCCGTCGTTGCAACTAACAGAGTGGTGGAAAGAATGGTATGGCAGCAGGGGAACGGGAATGGGCACAGCCATAGAAACAAAAATGGACCCAAAAATGGCGTACATAAGGGGGATAGGCCGATGACTATCGTGTCCTTCCTTAAAGTTAATCCGCTCTAATTCTCTGGAACCACCAACCCGGCCTTGGAAGATGATTGGTATCGCGCCATAGAATGGGCTTTGTAGGTGCAATGTGCTCCTGAAGGACAACAAGTGGAGTTTGCCACTTACATGTTGAAGAGTGATGCACAACTTTGATGGCAAGGAGTGAGCCAGTTGTTGGGACAAGGAGGCGCTGAGATCACTTGGACCAACTTCCACACTGAGTTCTACAAGATATATTTTCCTCCGTCCGCCTGTACCGCCAAGGAGTTAGAATTGCTGTAGTTGAGGCAGGGAAGCATGACGGTGGCTGAGTACACCCGGAAGTTTGAGGACTTGTGTTGATTTTCAAAGGTTTGCCAGGAAAATCTTGCGGAATATGAAGAGTGAAAGTGTATTAAATATGAAGGAGGTCTTAGGAAAGAACTTATGGCTTCAATGGGACCGATGGAGATTAGAAACTTTGTGGAGCTAGTAAATAAGAGCGAGTTAGCTGATGACTGTACCAAGAAGTTAGCAATTACACGAGCAAGCCGTCGAAAAGATATACAACAGGACTTCAATCGAGGTTTGGCACTCTCGAGATAGAGATTTCAAGGCTAATGGTCAGCAACAATAAAACGGTAACCCTGTTATTCATATCAACGGCGGTACCAACAATCATAACCAGGGTCAAGGGGAAGGAATGCAATTTCCGCAAATTTAAGGAGGCTCAATATGATCAAGATGTGGAAAGAATTATGGCAGCAGATCTTGCCAATTCGGAACGAATGTTTGTTATTTCTGTGACGGAGTAGGACACCTGGTAAGAGACTGCCTGAACAAAAAAGACCAAGGCACTTCTAGGCCTCGACAACTGGAAAGAGTTTTACCGTGACTACTAACAAGCACCACTAGGTTCGGTCCCTTTGCTTGAGGTGAGTGTTATGCTAATTAAGGACCTTAACTATAAAGTGAGACATAGATGTTCCTATAATTCCTTGGCATAGCTGAAATTTGGAGGACAAAATTTTTTTAAGGAGGGTATAATGTAAGAACCAAGATTTTGGTAAACTAACTTTTCTGGTTATTTGTAACTTACTTTGCCAAATCTTGAATTGTGGCCCAATAACTATTAGTGAGACAGGACCAATGGTAAAAAAAATGTAAATTAAAAAATAGTAATTAATAGGTCAAACTTGACTTTATGAGGGTAATTGATTCCTCTAAGTCAAATTTGACTAGTAAAAAGTAAATACTTGCTTGCCATTGGTTTGTTTTTCTCATTATAAACTTTTGGAGCGGAAAATTCACTTTTAGTGACGTTTTTGCGTGTGTCGGAAAAAAATTAGTAACAAAAAAAAAATTCGGAATCAGTAGTAAAAATTATTTCTATCTTAGTAATTGTATCCCAAGATTAATATTAGCCATCCATTCATGATTTATTTCTTTATAAATTAATCTTAGTCATTAATTATTTTATCCCAAATAGAATTTCTGACTAGTATTTTGCAAACGACTCCTAAAGACTTCGAATCCTCTTACTTACCACCCAAGTAATTTGCCATTCCCTCTCAGTCTTTGGGCCGAGATTATCTCAGACTCTCACCCCTCTCTGCTACTTCTTTGAAATCACGCCCCTTCTCTCTTATTCTCAACCCATTCTCCTCTGATTTTTCCAGCACCCTTTTACTATATTAGTTAGGTCAGACCTCAATATTTTATTTAAAATAATCACTACCAAAAAATTTAACGACATTTTTACCACAAAAGTGAGAGAAAAACTATGAATTAGAGAGAAAAAAAGAGGAACTTCTGCACTAATTTTTGTGTTTCTAGCCTTCATTCTTTCTGTTCTTTCATTGTTCTTCAAGTGTTCTTCAAGAATTCAAGTCATACAAACACAATTCTTTGGTCGTTTTACTAATTCTTTTGTTTTTATCGAATTTTTAGCAAGGTAAGCTCTTGCTCATTCTCCATTCTTTTTATTTTTTCAGTAGTGATCGTGTGAATTCTTGTTCTCTTTCATGTATAAAAAATTCCTCTTAAAGCCCATATGGAGCACACTAAAAGAGCTAGAGAAATTCAAGCTCAAAGTGGTTAATTTTATCACTTTTTGTGACACTTTTTGGCTAAGAAAAATACTGCACAACCACTAGTTGTGTCTCTATTTTTGTGTGAATATTTTCTTATGTGGACAGGTCTAAGAAATAAATTAAATAAAAGGTAAGGGTTAGGAATAGTTAGAATATATTTGTGCTTTATTCAGTATTTATATAAATCACTTTGTGGTAATTTTGTGCTTGATTTTAATTCTAAACATTCAATGATGATTTTCTATTTTTGAACTATTATTTGAGTGATATATGAACCTTATTTGCCTCTGAAAAATGTATGGGACAGCCGAAACATAATGGAGCACTTGAGTTTTAATTTCAAGCCTAAAAACATCACTAAAAGTGGATAAAAAGGCAAAATTGTATTTTTGAAAATTTTAGCCCCTGAAAACTTGAAAAGTACCATGTTAAAAAGTTAAAAAGAAGTTAGAAAAATAGTTTTAATCCGATGAAACAAATGGGTAAAAAAAAAAGTGTTATAGTCATTTTCGGGTAAAAAGGGGTTAAAAATATAATTTAGTTGAAAGATCAGTAAAATTCTGAACTTAGTGTCATCAGGACTAAAATAGTAATTATATAAATTATTTGGGTCCAAATTATAATTAAAATAAAGTTTTAGATCTAAATAAAAGTTTTAGTAAAAGTTAGAAGTACGGTAAAAAGCGATAACTAAAACAAGTAAATAATTAATAAAGGGTAAAATCATCCTTTTGGCTCCTAAAGATAAAATTGGTATTAATTAAAATGATTAAGGATAATTTGACCATAGAAAAATATTAGGGTTAATTCGGTAAAGTTTTAACGTTAAATAAAATTAAAAGAAAAAATTAGAGCACTTAGGAGTAGAAAGATAATTTTGGATATAAAAAAGGTAAAAAGGCATGTTAGGAAGAATATGAGAGTAAAATAATAAAGTAATAATATTAGTGGTGAAAGCATCACTTGAAAGCCTAAAGAAAATGGTAAAAAAAAAAGTTATGTACAAAAGGACAAAATTAAAAATATATAAAAGTATTAAGGGTAAAATAGTAAATATGACAAAGGCTAAGAGATTTAAAGAGAAGAGACTAGGCATAAGTTTTTATAAAATAAAAGGGTAGAGAAGTCCCTTAGAGATAAAGTTTATTTGAAAAGTGTCGCCGAAAAAGAAAGTTGTAAACTCTAAGGTGCTAAGAGATTATCTAGGGAGGAGAAGTGTCTGCTCCGATGGAACCAAAATCATACTAAGAGATTATCTGGGGAGAAGGAGTTTTTGCTTCGATGGAACCAAAACCATAACATGTGAGGATGCCCACTTTGTATTGAAACTTGTTTCTCCAACTGTTTGCATGCTATGGCGTCAAGCTCTTCAACGATTGCCAGTTATTAGAACGCACATGACTTTGTGGTGCACGAAATTGTGATCATCAATGGTGCCATCAACATGGTACGCTCAATTACAATCTCAACTCTTTATCACAACTTTGCACAACTAACCAGCAAGTGCACTAGGTCGTCCAAGTAATAAACCTTACGCGAGTAAGGGTCGATCCCACGGAGATTGTTGGTATGAAGCAAGCTATGGTCACCTTGTAAATCTCAGTCAGGCAGATTCAAATGGTTATGAATGATTTATGAATAAAGCATAAAACAAGGATAGAGATACTTATGTAATTCATTGGTGAGAATTTCAGATAAGCGAATGGAGATGCTTTGTCCCTTCCGTCTCTCTGCTTTCCTACTGTCTTCATCCAATCCTTCTTACTCCTTTCCATGGCAAGCTGTATGTTGGGCATCACCGTTGTCAGTGGCTACAGTCCCGTCCTCTCAGTGAAAATGTTCAACGCGCTCTGTCACAGCACGGCTAATCATCTGTCGGTTCTCAATCAGGTTGGAATAGAATCCAGTGATTCTTTTGCGTCTGTCACTAACGCCCAGCCTTCAGGAGTTTGAAGCTCGTCACAGTCATTCAATCATTGAATCCTACTCAGAATACCACAGACAAGGTTTAGACCTTCCGGATTCTCTTGAATGCCGCCATCAATTCTAGCTTATACCACGAAGATTCTAATTAAGGAATCCAAGAGATAAACATTCAAGCCTTGTTTGCTTGTAGAACGGGAGTGGTTGTCAGGCACGCGTTCATAAGTGAGAATGATGATGAGTGTCACATAATCATCACATTCATCATGTTCTTGGGTGCGAATGAATATCTTGGAATAAGAATAAGCTGAATTGAATAGAAGAACAATAGTAATTGCATTAATACTCGAGGTACAGCAGAGCTCCACACCTTAATCTATGGTGTGTAGAAACTCCACCGTTGAAAATACATAAGAACAAGGTTCAAGCATGGCCGTGAGGCCAGCCTCCCAATGATCTAAGAACTAGACGTCCAAAGATGAAAATACAATAGCAAAAGGTCCTATTTGTAGAGAACTAGTAGCCTAGGGTTTACAGAAATGAGTAAATGACATTAAAATCCACTTCCGGGCCCACTTGGTGTGTGCTTCGGCTGAGCATTGAAGAATTTTCGTGTAGAGACTTCTCTTGGAGTTAAACGCCAGCTTTTGTGCCAGTTTGGGCGTTTAACTCCTATTCTTGTGCCAGTTCCGGCGTTTAACGCCGGGCAGTTTTGAGCTGATTTGGAACGCCAGTTTGGGCCATCAAATCTCGGGCAAAGTATGGACTATTATACATTGCTGGAAAGCCCAGGATGTCTACTTTCCAATGCAGTTGAGAGCGCGCCAATTGGGCTTCTGTAGCTCCATAAAATCCACTTCGAGTGCAAGGAGGTCAGAATCCAACAGCATCTGCAGTCCTTTTTAGCCTCTGAATCAGAGTTTTGCTCAGGTCCCTCAATTTCAGCCAAAAAATACCTGAAATCACAGAAAAGTACACAAACTCATAGTAAAGTCCAGAAAAAGTGAATTTTAACTAAAAACTAATAGAAATATAATAAAAACTAACTAAAACATACTAAAAACATACTAAAAATAATGCCAAAAAGCGTATAAATTATCCGCTCATCACAACACCAAACTTAAATTGTTGCTTGTCCCCAAGCAACTGAAAATCAAATAAGATAAAAGGAAGAGTATTAATTAGATGATCAGGGCTTTTAGCTTTTTGCCTCTGAATAGTTTTGGCATCTCACTCTATCCTTTGAAATTCAGAATGATTGGCTTCTATAGGAATTCAGAATCCAGATAGTGTTATTGATTCTCCTAGTTAAGTATGATGATTCTTGAGCACAGCTACTTTATGAGTCTTGACCGTGGCCCAAAGCACTCTGTCTTCCAGTATTACCACCGGATACATACATGCCACAGACACATAATTGGGTGAACATTTTCAGATTGTGACTCAGCTTTGCTAGAGTCCCCAATTAGAGGTGTCCAGGGTTCTTAAGCACACTCTTTTTGCCTTGGATCACAACTTTATTTTTTTCTTTCTTTTCTTTTTCTTTTTTTTCTCATTTTTTTTATATTCACCGCTTTTTCTTGCTTCAAGAATCATTTTTATGTTTTTTCAGATCCTCAGTAACATGTCTCCTTTTTCATCATTCTTTCAAGAGCCAACATTCATGAACAACAAATTCAAAAGACATATGCACTGTTCAAGCATACATTTAGAAGTCAAAGTATTGCCACCACATCAAGATAATTAATCTATTATAAAATTCAAAATTCATGCAATTCTTCTCTTTTTCAATTAAGAGCATTTTTCATTTAAGAAAGGTGATGGATTCATAGGACATTCATAACTTTAAGGCATAGACACTAAGACACTAATGATCATAAGACACAAACATAGATAAACATAAGCATGATTTTTCAAAAAAACAGAAAAATAAAGAACAAGGAAATTAAAGAACGGGTCCACCTTAGTGATGGCGGCTTGTTCTTCCTCTTGAAGATCTTATGGAGTGCTTGAGCTCCTCAATGTCTCTTCCTTGCCTTTGTTGCTCCTCTCTCATGATTCTTTTATTTTCTCTAATTTCATGGAGGAGGATGGAATGTTCTTGGTGCTCCACCCTTAGTTGTCCCATGTTGGAACTCAATTTTCCTAGGGAGGTGTTGATTTGCTCCCAATAGTTTTGTGGAGGAAAGTGCATCCCTTGAGGTATCTCAGGGATTTCATGATGAGTGGGATCTCTTGTTTGCTCCATCCTTTTCTTAGTGATGGGCTTGTCCTCATCAATGAGGATGTCTCCCTCTATGTCAATTCCAACTGAATAACAGAGGTGACAAATAAGATGAGGAAAGGCTAACTTTGCCAAGGTAGAGGACTTGTCCGCCACCTTATAAAGTTCTTGGGATATAACCTCATGAACTTCTACTTCCTCTCCAATCATGATGCTATGAATCATGATGGCCCGGTCTATAGTAACTTCGGACCGGTTGCTAGTGGGAATGATTGAGCGTTGGATAAACTCCAACCAACCCCTAGCCACGGGCTTGAGGTCATGCCTTCTCAGTTGAACCAGCTTCCCTCTTGAATCTCTCTTCCATTGGGCGCCCTCTTCACAAATGTCTGTGAGGACTTGGTCCAACCTTTGATCAAAGTTGACCCTTCTAGTGTAAGGGTGTTCATCTCCTTGCATCATGGGCAAGTTGAATGCCAACCTTACATTTTTCGGACTAAAATCTAAGTATTTCCCCCGAACCATTGTAAGCAAATTCTTTGGATTCGGGTTCACACTTTGATCATGGTTCTTGGTGATCCATGCATTGGCATAGAACTCTTGAACCATTAAGATTCCGACTTGTTGAATGGGGTTCGTAAGAACTTCCTAACCTCTTCTTCGGATCTCATGTCGGATCTCCGGATATTCACTCTTTTTGAGTTTGAAAGGGACCTCGGGGATCACCTTCTTCAAGGCCACAACTTCATAGAAGTGGTCTTGATGCACTCTCGAGATGAATATCTCAATCTCCCATGACTCGGAGGTGGAAGCTTTTGCCTTCCCTTTCCTCTTTCTAGAGGTTTCTCCGGCCTTAGGTGCCATAAATGGTTATGAAAAAACAAAAAGCAATGCTTTTACCACACCAAACTTAGAAGTTTTGCTCGTCCTCGAGCAAAAGAAGAAAGAAGAGAGTAGAAGAAGAAGAAATGGAGGAGATGGAGGAGGCTTTGTGGTTCGGCCGAGGGAGATGAGTAGTGTTTAGGTTGTGTGAAAATGAAGGAGTGAAGATGGGTTTATATAGGAGTGGAGAGAGGGTGTATGGTTTGGCCATTATGAGTGGGTTTGGGAGGGAAAGTGGTTTGAATTTGAATGGTGAGGTAGGTGGGATTTTATGAAGGATGGATGTGAGTGGTGAAGAGAATAGTGGGATTTGATAGGTGAGGGGTTTTGGGGAAGAGGTGTTGAGGTGATTGGTGAATGGGTGAAGAAGAGAGAGAGTGGTGGGGTAGGTGGGGATCCTGTGGGGTCCACAGATCCTGAGGTGTCAAGGAAAATTCATTCCTGCACCATGTGGTGAGCAAAAATGCTCTTTATGCCAATTCTGGCGTTAAACGCCGGGCTGGTGCCCATTTCTGGCGTTTAACGCCAGCTTCTTGTCCTTTCCTAGCGTTTAACGCCAGTCTGGTGCCCCTTTCTGGCGTTAAACGCCCGGAATGGTGCCAGACTGGGCGTTAAACGCCCATTTGCTGCCCTTACTGGCGTTTAAACGCCAGTAAGGCTTTCCTCCAGGGTGTGCTATTTTTCTTTCTGCTTTTCATTCTGTTTTTGCTTTTTCAATTGATCTTGTGACTTCCCATGATCATCAACCTACAGAAAACATAAAATAACAAAGGAAAATAGATAATATAATAAAATTGGGTTGCCTCCCAACAAGCGCTTCTTTAATGTCAATAGCTTGACAGTGGGCTCTCATGGAGCCTCACAGATACTCAGAGCAATGTTGAAACCTCCCAACACCAAACTTAGAGTTTGAATGTGGGGGTTCAACACCAAACTTAGAAGTTGGTTGTGGCCTCCCAACATCAAACTTAGAGTTTGACTGTGGGGGCTCTGTTTACTCTGTTTTGAGAGTAGCTCTTCATGCTTCCTCTCCATGGTAACAGAGGGATATCCCTGAGCCTTAAACATAAATGATTCTTCATTCACTTGAATGATCAATTCTCCTCTGTCAACATCAATCACAGCCTTTGCTGTGGCTAGGAAGGGTCTGCCAAGGATGATGGATTCATCCATGCACTTCCCAGTCTCTAGGACTATGAAATCAGTAGGGATGTAATGGTCTTCAACCTTTACCAGAACATCCTCTACAAGTCCATAAGCTTGTTTTCTTGAATTGTCTGCCATCTCTAGTGAGATTCTTGCAGTTTGTACCTCAAAGATCCCTAGCTTCTCCATTACAGAGAGAGGCATGAGGTTTATGCTTGACCCTAGGTCACACAAGGCCTTCTTGAAGGTCATGGTGCCTATGGTACAAGGTATTGAGAACTTTCTAGGGTCCTGTCTTTTTTGAGGTAATCTCTGCCTAGACAAGTCATCCAGTTTTTTGGTGAGCAAAGGAGGTTTGTTTTCCCAAGTCTCATTACCAAATAACTTGTCATTTAGCTTCATGATTGCTCTAAGGTACTTAGCAACTTGCTCTTCAGTGACATCTTCATCCTCTTCAGAGGAAGAATACTCATCAGAGCTCATGAATGGCAGAAGTAAATCCAATGGAATCTCTATGGTCTCAGTGTGAGCCTCAGATTCCGAAGGTTCCTCATTAGGGAACTCATTGGAGGCCAGTGGACATCCATTGAGGTCCTCTTCAGTGGCGATCACTGCCTCTTCCTCCTCTCCAAGTTCGGCCATGTGGGTCATGTTAATGGCCTTGCATTCTCCTTTTGGATTCTCTTCTGTATTGCTTGGAAGAGTACTAGGAGAGAGTTCAGTAATTTTCTTGCTCAGCTGTCCCACTTGTGCCTCCAAATTCCTAATGGAGGACCTTGTTTCAGTTATGAAATTTTGAGTGGTTTTGATTATATCAGAGACCATGGATGCTAAGTCAGAGTGGCTCTGCTTAGAATTCTCTGTCTGTTGCTGAGAAGATGGTGGAAAAGGCTTGCCATTGCTAAACCTGTTTCTTCCACCATTATTGTTGTTGAAACCTTGTTGAGGTCTCTGTTGATCCTTCCATGAGAGATTTGGATGATTTCTCCATGAAGAATTATAGGTGTTTCCATAGGGTTCTCCCATGTAGTTCACCTCTTCCATTGAAGGGTTCTCAGGATTATAAGCTTCTTCTTCAGATGAAGCATCCTTAGTACTGCCTGGTGCAGCTTGCATTCCAAACAGACTTTGAGAAATCATATTGACTTGCTGAGTCAATATTTTGTTCTGAGCCAATATGGCATTCAGAGTATCAATCTCAAGAACTCCTTTCTTCTGATTCGTCCCATTGTTCACAGGATTCCTTTCAGAAGTGTACATGAATTGGTTATTTGTAACCATTTCAATGAGTTCTTGAGCTTCTGCAGGCGTCTTCTTCAGATGAAGAGATCCTCCAGCAGAGCTATCCAATGACATCTTGGACAGTTCAGACAGACCATCATAGAAGATACCTATGATGCTCCATTCAGAAAGCATGTCAGAAGGACACTTTCTGATCAATTGTTTGTATCTTTCCCAAGCTTCATAGAGGGATTCACCTTCCTTCTGTCTGAAGGTTTGGACTTCCACTCTAAGCTTACTCAATTTTTGAGGTGGAAAGAACTTTGCCAAGAAGGCATTGACTAGCTTTTCCCAAGAGTTCAGGCTTTCTTTAGGTTGTGAGTCCAACCATATCCTAGCTCTGTCTCTTACAGCAAAAGGGAATAGCATAAGTCTATAGACCTCAGGGTCAACCCCATTGGTCTTGACAGTGTCACAGATTTGCAAGAATTCAGCTAAAAACTGATGAGGATCTTCCAATGGAAGTCCATGGAACTTGCAATTCTGTTGCATTAGAGAAACTAATTGAGGCTTAAGCTCAAAGTTGTTTGCTCCAATGGCAGGGATAGAGATGCTTCTCCCATAGAAGTCGGGAGTAGGTGCAGTAAAGTCACCCAGCACCTTCCTTGCATTGTTGGCATTGTTGTTGTTTTCGGTTGCCATGAGTTCTTCTTCTTTGAAGATTTCTGTTAGGTCCTCTACAGAGAGTTGTGTCTTAGCTTCTCTTAGCTTTCGCTTTAAGGTCCTTTCAGGTTCAAGGTCAGCCTCAACAAGAATGTTTTTGTCTTTGCTCCTGCTCATATGAAAGAGAAGAGAAAGTATGGAATCCTCTATGTCACAGTATAGAGATTCTTTGAGGTGTCAGAGGAAAAGAAAAATAAAAGGAAGAGGTAGAAAATTCGAACTTATCAAGGAGAGATGGAGTTCGAATTGTGCATTGGGGAGTAGTGTTAGTCCATAAATAGAAGGATGTGAGAAGAGGGGAAGAAATTTTTTAAAATAAATTAAGAAGATTTTAAAAACATTTTGAAAAAATACTAATTGATTTTCGAAAACTAAGAGTGGAAAAGAAATCAAGTGATTTTTGAAAAAGATTTTGAAATTAGAAATTAAAAAGATATGATTGAAAACTATTTTGAAAAATATGTGATTAAAAAGATATGATTTAAAAGTTATGGTTTTAAAAAGATATGATTGAAAAGAGATGATTGAAAAACAATTTAAAAAAATTTGATTTTAAAAATTAATGACCTGCCTAACAAGAAAGATATGATTCAGACATTAAACTTTTCTCAACAGAAAAGGCAACATACTCTGAGATGTTGAATCAAATCATTAATTGTTAGCAAGTATCTTTGAAAATGGAAAGAAATTGATTTTGAAAATATATGATTGAAAAGATTTGATTTGAAAAAGATTTGATTTTGAAAAATTTTGAAAACTTGAAAAAAAAATTGAATTGAAAACAAAATCTTCCTTCTTGTGCCATCCTGGCGTTAAACGCCCAGAATGGTGCCGATGAGCGGATAATTTATACGCTTTTTGGCATTGTTTTTAGTATGTTTTTAGTATGATCTAGTTAGTTTTTATTATATTTTTATTAGTTTTTAGTTGAAATTCACTTTTCTGGACTTTACTATGAGTTTGTGTGTTTTTCTGTGATTTCAGGTATTTTCTGGCTGAAATTGAGGGACCTGAGCAAAAATCTGATTCAGAGACTGAAAAGGACTGCAGATGCTGTTGGATTCTGACCTCCCTGCACTCGAAGTGGATTTTCTGGAGCTACAGAAGCCCAATTGGCACGCTCTCAACGGCGTTGGAAAGTAGACATCCTGGGCTTTCCAGCAATATATGATAGTCCATACTTTGCCCAAGATTTGATGGCCCAAACCGGCGTTCAAAGTCACCTCAAGAAATTCCAGCGTTAAACGCCGGAACTGGCACCTAAATGGGAGTTAAACGCCCAAACTGGCATAAAAGCTGGCGTTTAACTCCAAGGAGAGTCTCTACACGAAAATGCTTCATTGCTCAGCCCAAGCACACACCAAGTGGGCCCGGAAGTGGATTTTTATGTCATTTACTCATCTTTGTACACCTTAGGCTACTAGTTTTCTATAAGTAGGACCTTTTACTATTGTATTTGACATCGGGGTAGCTATCTTTGAGTTTTATGCTATCTTAGATCGTTTGGGAGGCTGGCCATTCGGCCATGCCTAGACCTTGTTCTTATGTATTTTCAACGGTGGAGTTTCTACACACCATAGATTAAGGTGTGGAGCTCTGCTGTACCTCGAGTATTAATGCAATTACTATTGTTCTTCTATTCAATTCTGCTTGTTCTTTGTCCAAGATATCACTTGTTCTTCAACTTGATGAAGGTGATGATTGTCACGGATCATCACCATTCTCACTCATGAACAAAGTGACTGACAACCACTCTTGTTCTACAAGCATACGAGGCTTAGTGAATATCTCTTGGATTCTTTAATCGGAGTCTTCGTGGTATAGGCAAGAACTGATGGCGGCATTCAAGAGAATCCGGAAGGTCTAACCTTGTCTGTGGTATTCTGAGTAGGATTCAATGATTGAATGACTGTGATGTGCTTCAAACTCCTGAGGGCGGGGCGTTAGTGACAGACGCAAAAGAATCACTAGATTCTATTCCGGCCTGATTGAGAACCGACAGATGGATAGCCTATGCTGTGACAGAGCATCAGGGACGTATTTCCAATGAGAGGATGGGAGGTAGCCACTGACAACGGTGAAACCCTACACGAGCTTGCCATGGAAAGGAGTAAGAAGGATTGGATGAAGACAGTAAGAAAGCAGAGAGACGGAAGGGAAGGCATCTTCATACGCTTATCTGAAGCTCTCACCAATGATATGCATAAGTATCTCTATCTTTATCTTATTACTTTATTCGTTTACCACTATACCCATTTGAGTCTGCCTGACTGAGATTTACAAGGTGACCATAGCTTGCTTCATACCACCAATCTCCGTGGGATCGACCCTTACTCGCGTAAGGTTTATTACTTGGACGACCCAGTGCACTTGCTGGTTAGTTGTGCGAAGTTGTGTTTATGCCATGGTATTGAGCACCAAGTCTTTGGAGCCATTACCGGGGATTATTTGAATATGGACAAAGTAGTGATCACAATTTCGTGCACCAAGTTTTTGGCGCCGTTGCCGGGGATTGTTCTTGTGTAAGGACAACTGACGGTTCATCTTGTTGCTTAGATTAGGTATTTTTTTTTCTTTTCTTCAGAGTTCTTAAGAATGAATTCTAGTGTTTCATGATGATCTGTTGAAATCTGGCTGGCTGAGAAGCCATGTCTAATCTTATTGGACCGAGGTTTCAACTAATCATCACAATAGCTTGTTGATCTCTATCAATCTTGCTATTGGAGCAATGATCTGCTAAGGCTTGGCTGGCCATTGGCCATGTCTAGTGTTTTGGACCGAAGCTTTCTTTGAAAGCTTGGCTGGCTGTGAAGCCATGTCTAATTCCTGGACTGGAGTCTTAGACTAGCATTGCAATGATTCCTGGAAATTCAAATTGAGAATTCTGAAACCTTTATTTTTTTTCTTTTCATAATTTTCGAAAAAAAAAATTTTACAAAAATCATAAAAACCAAAAATATTTGATGTTTCTTGTTTGAGTCTAGAGTCTCATCTTAAGTTTGGTGTCAATTGCATGCATTCATTCATGTGTCTTAAGGATCTTCAAGTAATTCTTGATGATTTCTTACTCTGATCTTTGAATTCTTTTGACTTGAGTGTTTATGTGTCTCATATAGTGTCAGTAGTATACAAACTGCTAAGTTTGGTGTCTTGCATGCATTGTTATTTGATTCTTGTTGCATTTTGATTATTAAAAATCCAAAAATATTTTTTATTTGTGTCTTTTCAAGTCAATAATACAGAGAATTGAAGATTCAGAACATACTGCAGAGGAATTATACAGAAAAAGCTGGGCATTCAAAAATGCCCAGTGAAGAAGGCAGACTGGCGTTTAAACGCCAGCCAGGGTACCTGGTTGGGCGTTTAACGCCCAAAAAGGGTGCATTTTGGGCGTTTAACGCCAGGATGGTACTAGGGGGAAAATTTTGTTTTTCAAATCAATTTTTTTTCAAGTTTTCAAAGTTTTTCAAAATCAAATCTTTTTCAAATCAAATCTTTTCAATCAAATGTTTTCAAAATTAATTTCTTTCCTTTTTCAAAGATACTTACTAACAATTAATGATTTGATTGAACATTTTTTGCCTTTTCTGTTGAGGAAGGTTTTATGTTTGAATCATATCTTTTCTTGTTAGGCAAGTCATTTATTTTCAAATCAAATCTTTTTAAAATTGTTTTCAAATCATATCTTCTCAATCACATCTTTTTAAAAGCATAACTTTTCAATCATATCTTCTCAATCACATCTTTTTCAGAATAAGTTCTCAATCAAATCTTTTTAACTTCTAATTTCAAATCCTTTTTCAAAAATCACTTGATTTCTTTTCCACTCTTATTTTCGAAAATCAATTAGTGTTTTTTTAAAAAAAAATGTTTTCAAAATATTCTAATTAATTTTCGAAAAATTACTTCCCTCCTTCTCACATCCTTCTATTTATGGAGTACCACTCCTTCTCAATGCACAATTCGAACCTTATCTAATTAAAGTTCGAATTCTTCTTCTCCTTCTTCTTTCTATTTCTCTTTTCCTCTGACACCTCAAGGAATCTCTATACTGTGACATAGAAGATTCCACATTTTCTTGTTCTCTTCTCTTTCATATGAGCAGGAGCAGAGACAAAGGCATTCTTGTTGAAGCTGACCCTGAACCCGAAAGGACCTTGAAGAGAAAGCTAAGAGAAGCCAAAGCACAACTCTCTTTAGAGGACCTGACCGAATTCTTCAAAGAAGAAGAAGACATGGCAGCCGAAAACAACAATAATGCAAACAATGCAAGGAAGGTGCTGGGTGACTTTACTGCACCTACTCCCGACTTCTATGGGAGAAGCATCTCTATCCCTACCATTGGAGCAAACAACTTTGAGCTTAAACCTCAATTAGTTTCTCTAATGCAACAGAATTGCAAGTTCCATGGACTTCCAATGGAAGATCCTCATCAGTTCTTAGCTGAATTCTTGCAAATCTGTGACACAGTCAAGACTAATGGGGTAGACCCTGAGGTCTATAGACTGATGCTATTCCCTTTTGCTGTAAGAGACAGAGCTAGAATATGGTTGGACTCTCAACCTAAAGAAAGCCTGGACTCTTGGGAAAAGCTAGTCAATGCCTTCTTGGCAAAGTTCTTTCCACCACAAAGATGGAGTAAGCTTAGAGTGGAAGTCCAAACCTTCAGACAGAAGGATGGAGAATCCCTCTATGAAGCTTGGGAAAGATACAAACAATTGATCAGAAAATGTCCTTCTGACATGCTTTCTGAATGGAGCATCATAGGTATTTTCTATGATGGTCTCTCTGAACTATCTAAGATGTCCTTGGATAGCTCTGCTGGAGGATCTCTTCATCTGAAGAAGACGCCTACAGAAGCTCAAGAGCTCATTGAAATGGTTGCAAATAACCAATTCATGTACACTTCTGAGAGAAATCCTGTGAACAATGGGACAAGTCAGAAGAAAGGAGTTCTTGAGATTGATACTCTGAACGCCATTTTGGCTCAGAATAAAATATTGACTCAACAAGTCAATTTGATTTCTCAAAGTCTGTCTGGAATGCAACATGCACCTGGCAGTACTAAGGATGCTTCATCTGAGGAAGAAGCTTATGATCCTGAGAACCCTTCAATGGAAGAGGTGAATTACCTAGGAGAACCCTATGGTAACACCTATAATTCTTCATGGAGAAATCACCCAAATCTCTCATGGAAGAATCAAGAGAGACCTCAACAAGGTTTCAACAACAACAATGGTGGAAGAAACAGGTTTAGCAATGGCAAGCCTTTTCCATCATCTTCTCAGCAACAGACAGAGAATTCTAAGCAGAACCCCTCTGACTTAGCAACCATGGTCTCTGATCTAATCAAAACCACTCAAAGTTTCATGACTGAAACAAGGTCTTCCATTAGGAATTTGGAAGGACAAGTGGGAAAGCTGAGCAAGAAAGTTACTGAACTCCCTCCAAGTACTCTTCCAAGCAACACAGAAGAAAATCCAAAAGGAGAGTGCAAAGCCATCAATATGGCCGAATTTGGAGAGGAAGGGGAGGAAGTGAACGCCACTGAGGAAGACCTCAATGGGCGTGCACTAGCCTCCAATGAGTTCCCCACTGAGGAACCATGGGAATCTGGGACTCAAAATGAGACCATAGAGATTCCATTGGACTTACTTCTGCCTTTCATGAGCTCTGATGAGTATTCTTCCTCTGAAGAGGATGAGTATGTCACTGAAGAGCAAGTTGCTAAATACCTTGGAGCAATCATGAAGCTAAATGACAAGTTATTTGGAAATGAGACTTGGGAGGATGAACCTCCTTTGCTCACCAAAGAACTGGATGACTTGTCTAGGCAGAAATTACCTCAAAAGAGACAAGACCCTGGGAAGTTTTCCATACCTTGTACCATAGGCACCATGACCTTCAAGAAGGCTCTGTGTGACTTAGGTCAAGTGTAAACCTCATGCCTCTCTCAGTAATGGAGAAGCTAAGGATCTTTGAGGTACAAGCTGCAAAAATCTCACTAGAGATGGCAGACAACTCAAGAAAACAAGCTTATGGACTTGTAGAGAATGTTCTGGTTAAGATTGAAGACCATTACATCCCTACTGATTTCATAGTCCTAGAGACTGGGAAATGCATGGATGAAACCATCATCCTTGGCAGACCTTTCCTAGCCACAGCAAAGGCTGTGATTGATGTTGATAGAGGTGAACTGATCATTCAAGTGAATGGAGAATCCTTTGTGTTTAAGGCTCAAGGATATCCCTCTGTCACCATAGAGATGAAGCATGAAGAGCTTCTCTCAAATCAGAGTCAAGAAGAGCCCCCACATTCAAACTCTAAGTTTGGTGTTGGGAGGCCACAACCAAACTCTAAGTTTGGTGTTGAACCCCCACATTCAAACTCTAAGTTTGGTGTTGGGAGGTTCCAACATTGCTCTGAGTATCTGTGAGGCTCCATGAGAGCCCTCTGTCAAGCTACTGACATTAAAGAAGCGCTTGTTGGGAGGCAACCCAATATTATATTTTACATATTTTCTTTTGTTATTTTATTTTATTTTGTAGGTTGATGATCATAAGAAGTCACAAAATTAATTGAAAAAGCAAAAACAGAATGAAAAATAGGAAGAAAAACAGCACACCCTGGAGGAAGATGCTGCTGGCGTTCAAACGCCAGTAAGCCTAGCAGTTGGGCGTTTAACGCCCAGTCTGGCACCATTCTGGGCGTTTAACGCCAGAAAGGGGCACCAGACTGGCGTTAAACGCCAGAAAAGGGCAAGAACCTGGCGTTAAACGCCAAGAATGGGCACCAGCCCGGCGTTTAACGCCAGCAATGGCTCAAAACGTGAATTTTGATGCCATTTGGTGCAGGGATGACTTTTCCTTGACACCACAGGATCTGTGGACCCCACAGGACCCCACCACCACTCTCTTTCTTCTTCCCCCATTCACCAATCACCTCAACACCTCTTCCCCAAAAACCCTTCACCTATCAAATCCCATCTTTCTCTTCACCACTCACATCCATCCTTCATAAAACCCCACCAACCTCACCCTTCAAATTCAAACCACTTTCCCTCCCAAACCCACCCATAATGGCCGAACCTCATCTCCCCTCTCTCCTATATAAACCCTTCTTAACCCCTTCATTTTTACACAACCTAAACAACACTTCTCCCCCTCTTTAGCCGAATACACCACCATCTCCCTCTTCCTCATTTCTTCTTCTTCTACTCTCTTCTTTCTTCTTTTGCTCGAGGACGAGCAAACCTTTTAAGTTTGGTGTGGTAAAAGCGTTGCTTTTTCGTTTTTCCATAACCATTTATGGCATCCAAGGCCGGAGAAACCTCTAGAAAGAGGAAAGGGAAGGCAAAAGCTTCCACCTCCGAGTCATGGGAGATGGATAGATTCATCTCAAGGGTGCATCAAGACCACTTCTATGAAGTTGTGGCCTTGAAGAAGGTGATCCCCGAGGTCCCCTTTTCACTCAAAAAGGGTGAATATCCGGAGATCCGCCATGAGATCCGAAGAAGAGGTTGGGAAGTGCTTACCAACCCCATTCAACAAGTCAGAATCTTGATGGTTCAAGAGTTCTATGCCAATGCATGGATCACCAAGAACCATGATCAAAGTGTGAACCCGGATCCAAAGAATTATCTTACTATGGTTCGCGGGAAATACTTGGATTTTAGTCCGGAAAGTGTGAGGGTGGCGTTCAACTTGCCTATGATGCAAGGAGATGAACATCCTTACACAAGAAGGGTCAACTTTGATCAAAGGTTGGACCAAGTCCTCACAATCATATGTGAAGAGGGCGCACAATGGAAGAGAGATTCAAGAGGCAAGCCGGTTCAATTGAGAAGGCATGACCTCAAACCCGTGGCTAGAGGATGGTTGGAGTTTATCCAACGCTCAATCATTCCCACTAGCAACTGGTCCGAAGTTACTTTAGACCGGGCCATCATGATCCATAGCATCATGATTGGAGAAGAAGTGGAAGTTCATGAGGTCATAGCCCAAGAACTCTACAAGGTGGCGGATAAGTCCTCTACCTTAGCAAGGTTAGCCTTTCCTCACCTCATTTGTCACCTCTGTTATTCAGTTGGAGTTGACATAGAGGGAGACATCACCATTGATGAGGACAAGCCCATTACCAAGAAAAGGATGGAGCACACAAGAGACCCCTCTCATCATGAGATCCCTGAGATGCCTCAAGGGATGCACTTTCCTCCACAAGACTATTGGGAGCAACTAAACACCTCCCTAGGAGAATTGAGTTCCAACATGGGACAACTAAGGGTGGAGCACCAAGAACACTCCATTCTCCTCCATGAAATAAGAGAAGATCAAAGAATCATGAGAGAGGAGCAACAAAGGCAAGGAAGAGACATTGAGGAGCTCAAGCACTCCATAGGACCTTCAAGAGGAAGGAAGAGCCGCCATCACTAAGGTGGACCCGTTCCTTGATTTCCTTGTTCTTTATTCTTCTGTTTTTCGAATTTTTATGCTTATGTTTATCCATGTTTGTGTCTTGTGATCATTAGTGTCTTAGTGTCTATGCCTTAAGGTTATGAATGTCCTATGAATCCATCACCTTTCTTAAGAATTGTTCTTAATTGAAAAAGAAAAAGAATTGCATGAATTTTGAATTTTATAACAGTTTAATTATTTTGATGTGGTGGCAACACTTTTGTTCTCTAATGTATGCTTGAACAGTGCATATGTCTTTTGAATTTGTGGTTCATGAATGTTGGCTCTTGAAAGAATGATGAAAAAGGAGACATGTTACTGAGGATCTGAAAAATCATAAAAATGATTCTTGAAGCAAGAAAAAGCAGTGAATACAAAAAAAAAAGAAGAAGGAAGCAAGCGAAAAAAAAAAACCGAAAAAAAAAAGAGAAAAAGAAAGAAAAAGAAAGAAATAAAGTTGTGATCCAAGGCAATAAGAGTGTGCTTAAGAACCCTGGACACCTCTAATTGGGGACTTTAGCAAAGCTGAGTCACAATCTGAAAAGGTTCACCCAATTATGTGTCTGTGGCATGTATGTATCCGGTGGTAATACTGGAAGACAGAATGCTTTGGGCCACAGCCAAGACTCAATAAGTAGCTGTGTTCAAGAATCATCATACTTAACTAGGAGAATCAATAACACTATCTGGATTCTGAGTTCCTAAAGAAGCCAATCATTCTGAGTTCCAAAGGATAAAGTGAGATGCCAAAACTATTCAGAGGCAAAAAGCTAAAAGCCCCGCTCATCTAATAAATACTGATCTTCATAGATGTTTTTGGAGTTCATTGCATATTCTTTTTTTTATCTTATTCGATTTTCAGTTGCTTGAGGACAAGCAACAATTTAAGTTTGGTGTTGTGATGAGCGGATAATTTATACGCTTTTTGGCATTGTTTTTAGTATGTTTTTAGTATGATCTAGTTAGTTTTTATTATATTTTTATTAGTTTTTAGTTGAAATTCACTTTTCTGGACTTTACTATGAGTTTGTGTGTTTTTCTGTGATTTCAGGTATTTTCTGGCTGAAATTGAGGGATCTGAGCAAAAATCTGATTCAGAGACTGAAAAGGACTGCAGATGCTGTTGGATTCTGACCTCCCTGTACTCGAAGTGGATTTTCTGGAGCTACAGAAGCCCAATTGGCACGCTCTCAACGGCGTTGGAAAGTAGACATCCTGGGCTTTCCAGCAATATATGATAGTCCATACTTTGCCCAAGATTTGATGGCCCAAACCGGCGTTCAAAGTCACCTCAAGAAATTCCAGCGTTAAACGCCGGAACTGGCACCTAAATGGGAGTTAAACGCCCAAACTGGCATAAAAGCTGGCGTTTAACTCCAAGGAGAGTCTCTACACGAAAATGCTTCATTGCTCAGCCCAAGCACACACCAAGTGGGCCCGGAAGTGGATTTTTATGTCATTTACTCATCTTTGTACACCTTAGGCTACTAGTTTTCTATAAGTAGGACCTTTTACTATTGTATTTGACATCGGGGTAGCTATCTTTGAGTTTTATGCTATCTTAGATCGTTTGGGAGGCTGGCCATTCGGCCATGCCTAGACCTTGTTCTTATGTATTTTCAACGGTGGAGTTTCTACACACCATAGATTAAGGTGTGGAGCTCTGCTGTACCTCGAGTATTAATGCAATTACTATTGTTCTTCTATTCAATTCCGCTTGTTCTTTGTCCAAGATATCACTTGTTCTTCAACTTGATGAAGGTGATGATTGTCACGGATCATCACCATTCTCACTCATGAACAAAGTGACTGACAACCACTCTTGTTCTACAAGCATACGAGGCTTAGTGAATATCTCTTGGATTCTTTAATCGGAGTCTTCGTGGTATAGGCAAGAACTGATGGCGGCATTCAAGAGAATCCGGAAGGTCTAACCTTGTCTGTGGTATTCTGAGTAGGATTCAATGATTGAATGACTGTGACGTGCTTCAAACTCCTGAGGGCGGGGCGTTAGTGACAGACGCAAAAGAATCACTGGATTCTATTCCGGCCTGATTGAGAACCGACAGATGGATAGCCTATGCTGTGACAGAGCATCAGGGACATATTTCCAATGAGAGGATGGGAGGTAGCCACTGACAACGGTGAAACCCTACACGAGCTTGCCATGGAAAGGAGTAAGAAGGATTGGATGAAGACAGTAAGAAAGCAGAGAGACGGAAGGGAAGGCATCTTCATACGCTTATCTGAAGCTCTCATCAATGATATGCATAAGTATCTCTATCTTTATCTTATTACTTTATTCGTTTACCACTATACCCATTTGATTCTGCCCGACTGAGATTTACAAGGTGACCATAGCTTGCTTCATACCACCAATCTCCGTGGGATCGACCCTTACTCGCGTAAGGTTTATTACTTGGACGACCCAGTGCACTTGCTGGTTAGTTGTGCGAAGTTGTGTTTATGCCATGGTATTGAGCACCAAGTCTTTGGAGCCATTACCGGGGATTATTTGAATATGGACAAAGTAGTGATCACAATTTCGTGCACCAGGTGCACATTCTGGCGTTTAACACCCAAAACACTACCCTTTTGGGCGTTAAACGCCCAGCCAGGCACCCTGACTGGCGTTTAAACGCCAATTTTCCTTCCTCACTGGGCGTTTTGAACGCCCAGCTTTTTCTGTGTAATTCCTCTGCTGTATGTTCTGAATCTTCAATTCTCTGTATTATTGACTTGAAAAGACACAAATTAAAATTTTTTTTTGGATTTTTAATAATCAAAATGCAACTAAATTCAAATAAACAATGCATGCAAGACACCAAACTTAGAAGTTTGTATACTATTGACACTAACAAAATGAGAATGCATATGAGAAACAACAAAATACTCAAGACAAGAGAATTTAAAGATCAGAGCAAGGAAATCATAAAAAACAACTTGAAGACCAATTAAGACACATGAATGAATTCGAAAAATTCAAGAAGAACAGAAACATGCAATTGACACCAAACTTAAAATGAGACACTAGACTCAACAAGAAACATAAGATATTTTTGGTTTTTATGATTTTGTAAATTTTTTTGGATTTTTCGAAAATTAAGTGGAAAAGAAAATAAAGATATCAAAATTCTTAATGAGAATTCCAGGAATCATGCAATGTTAGTCTAAAGCTTCAGTCTAAAGAAATTAGACATGGCTAGCCAAGCTTCAGCAGGACATTACATTCAAGAGCTAAATTGATGAGAATCAATCAGCTTTGGTGATGATAAGAACATCACCTTGAAAAACTAGAATTCATTCTTAAGAACTCTGAAGAAAAATACCTAATCTAAGCAATAAGATGAACCGTCAGTTGTCCAAACTCAAATAAGCCCCGGCAACAGCGCCAAAAACTTGGTGTTGTTGCCGGATAAAAACTTGGCACTGTTATTGCAGGGAACAAATGCGAAACTGTAGTTAGGACATTTAATTCCCCGGCAACGGTGCCAAAAACTTGGTGCACGAAATTGTGATCATCAATGGTGCCATCAACATGGTACGCTCAATTGCAAACTCAACTCTTTATCACAACTTCGCACAACTAACCAGCAAGTGCACTGGGTCGTCCAAGTAATAAACCTTACGCGAGTAAGGGTCGATCCCACGGAGATTGTTGGTATGAAGCAAGCTATGGTCACCTTGTAAATCTCAGTCAGGCAGATTCAAATGGTTATAAATGATTTATGAATAAAGCATAAAACAAGGATAGAGATACTTATGTAATTCATTGGTGAGAATTTCAGATAAGCGAATGGAGATGCTTTGTCCCTTCCGTCTCTCTGCTTTCCTACTGTCTTCATCCAATTCTTCTTACTCCTTTCCATGGCAAGCTGTATGTTGGGCATCATCGTTGTTAGTGGCTACAGTCCAGTCCTCTCAGTGAAAATGTTCAACGCGCTCTGTCACAGCACGGCTAATCATCTGTCGGTTCTCAATCAGGTTGGAATAGAATCCAGTGATTCTTTTGCGTCTGTCACTAACGCCCAGCCTTCAGGAGTTTGAAGCTCGTCACAGTCATTCAATCATTGAATCCTACTCAGAATACCACAAACAAGGTTTAGACCTTCCGGATTCTCTTGAATGCCGCCATCAATTCTAGCTTATACCACGAAGATTCTGATTAAGGAATCCAAGAGATAAACATTCAAGCCTTGTTTGCTTGTAGAACGGGAGTGGTTGTCAGGCACGCGTTCATAAGTGAGAATGATGATGAGCGTCACATAATCATCACATTCATCATGTTCTTGGGTGCGAATGAATATCTTGGAATAAGAATAAGCTGAATTGAATAGAAGAACAATAGTAATTGCATTAATACTCGAGGTACAGCAGAGCTCCACACCTTAATCTATGGTGTGTAAAAACTCCACCGTTGAAAATACATAAGAACAAGGTTCAGGCATGGCCGTGAGGCTAGCCTCCCAATGATCTAAGAACTAGACGTCCAAAGATGAAAATACAATAGCAAAAGGTCCTATTTGTAGAGAACTAGTAGCCTAGGGTTTACAGAAATGAGTAAATGACATAAAAATCCACTTCCGGGCCCACTTGGTGTGTGCTTGGGCTGAGCATTGAAGCATTTTCATGTAGAGACTTCTCTTGGAGTTAAACACCAGCTTTTGTGCCAGTTTGGGCGTTTAACTCCCATTCTTGTGCCAGTTCCGGCGTTTAACGCCGGGCAGTTTTGAGCTGATTTGGAACACCGATTTGGGCCATCAAATCTCGGGCAAAGTATGGACTATTATGCATTGCTGGAAAGCCCAGGATGTCTACTTTCTAACACAGTTGAGAGCGCGCCAATTGGGCTTCTGTAGCTCCAGAAAATCCACTTCGAGTGCAGGGAGGTCAGAATCCAACAGCATCTGCAGTCCTTTTCAGCCTCTGAATCAGATTTTTGCTCAGGTCCCTCAATTTCAGCCAGAAAATACCTGAAATTACAGAAAAACACACAAACTCATAGTAAAGTCCAGAAAAGTGAATTTTAACTAAAAACTAATAGAAATATAATAAAAACTAACTAAAACATGCTAAAAATATACTAAAAACAATGCCAAAAAGCGTATAAATTATCCGCTCATCACTTTGTCCATTAGGCACGTATGAGAACGTGCGCAGTTGAAAAAACTATATCTAGGACTAATTTCTAGGTAACATCAGGTTAAGGTAGTCAACCGACACATGAGCTCATGACCTACATAGGACCAGACATACATTATACTTGGTTGCTACATTTCTCTACTTGTGATTGCTTACTATTATTCTATTGTATACTTGTGACTGTGCTTGCTTGTATGTTAATCGCTGTTATAACCTTGTGAACACTTGGACTTAGGCTGCGGAACCCCTATTTTCTTGTGTAATACCTTTGATTCTCATCCCCTTACTTTCTCCCATTCCGCATATGAGAACCAGTGTGATCTTTTTTGAGTTTTTCATATTTGGATAGGCGAGCAGCAACATCACGAATGTGTCCAATGACTCTCTCCTTACTTCAGCACATTATTTTCTCAGCTACCAAGATGTCCATGAGCAATAACAATAATAGTTGCAGTAGTAGTAGTCGTGCATCTTTGTCCTCGCTCTGTATAGACTTTTAGAGGGCTAAATGCTTTTGTAAATATCTATATAAATAAGTTAGAATGGGTTCCGGACTAGGGTGGCTCTTGTGAGTCAGAACTTGTTAGTATAAATAATGGAATATGTAAATATTTACATGAATTAACAACGACGTAACCCGAAGTGAACTATGATGTAATAAATGAGCTTTCGGATATGTAAGAACCGCAACTAATCAACTGGTTAATTAAGTGATTATATTGTCCAAATTAGATTCTGAAAAGTTAGAGTGAGAATTTGAGGATTTAAATATGATTTTCGGACTCAGTAGGTTTTTCTGAGTAAGAAAATGTGTTTTCTGCATGGTTCTAAAAACCGGACTGGACTGGCCAGTCGAACCGGTTCAACTAAGAACCGACGATGCAAGCGGTCCAGTCCTCCCCTATAATCGCTCGAAAAAAATCGGTGGAAAACCGTCAAACTAGCCGAGAACCGGCCGGTTGAGCTGGTCGGTTCGGATAAAACGACGCCATTTTTTAATTTGTAAAAAAAAAAGGAAACGGATCCAGGTCATTCCCAAACCCCCTCTCTCGTGATCCAACCCCTCTCTTCCACCAATAATTCATTCATTCATGTTCTAAATCAAAGAAACCCTAGCCACCTAGCCTCTTCCTAGCCCTCCATTGTTGCTGCCTAACCCAGGTCCTCAGCGCCGCCGCTGTCCCAGGTCCTCAGCGCCGCCGCTTCTTCCTCCATCGTCGCTGCCTAACCCAGGTCCTCCATCATCACCGCCTAACCTAGTAACTCGGCAGGTCCTCTTCGGCTCTTCATCTTCACTGGCTTCTCGGCACGGACCCAGGTTAGTGGCTTTTTGTCTTCATCTTCGCTGAGGGTTTCAACTATTTCAAGTTTGGTTCAGTCTTGATTTCAACTGTTTCAAGTTTGTTTCCATTTTTCTTCAAGTATGCTTCGGTCTTGGTTTCAACTGTTTCAAGTTTGGTTTTGAAGGTTGGTTCTTCAATTCTTATTTTGGTTCTGTCTTGTATTTGCTGGTTGCTAATGGTGGAAATTTTACAAATTTACAAATTTGTATATATGGTTCTGATTGTATGATTCTATATGTATGGTGGAAATCTGTATGTATTAAAATTTGTTTTACCAGTTGCTGATAGTATTTTACTAGTTGCTGATAGTGTTTTACCAGTGGACTACTTGCTTGTTGGCATGAGCTTGGTTTCTATCTGAATATAAGTATGAAGTTGTGTAACTAGTTCTTGAGAAGGGAATTTTCCCAAGATTTAAAGCATTTGGAAACACTCAGATGGATTCTTTTGTTTTCAAATACTATTTTTATCTTATAGTTGACTTTTGATTATATATATATATATATATATATATATATATATATATATATATATATATATAAAAGACGATTATGTACTTTTCTTATCTTCAGAAGTTTACTTCATTATTGGGAATGTGTGAAATGTTACATACTTGCTTGAATGAACAATTCTAATTAGCAATAACTAAATTGGGTTTCTTCTCTCACAAGAAAGAAGTTATTTTGTTGGGGCTATGTCAAATTGGATTGTAATTTGAAAGCTTAAACTGTAGTATACCTGACCACTTGATTTTGGTCAAGGTCAAGCAGCTTCTGCTCTAAATTCAGATTCAAGTCTTCAAGCTAGACTCTTCGATAATAGCAGCCCCGATCAACCTTTAGACTCATCTGCTCAGAGCACTGCTCAACAGTTATCAAGAGGAAGGTATGAGACAGTGTTGGGCATACTTGATAACTTATGGTGGTTGTTTTATAAGCAAAATTTCAATGTGTTGACTGCAATTATTTTGTCTCAATACTAAGATGCTTATGGTGTTAAATGTTTGATAATTTTAATAGTGTCGTTTACTCTCAACATGAACAATTATGAATGTAAATGGGAACTATGCCAAAAATCAAATTACAATATTTCTCGCATGGGCCAATTAATGATTACTATTCTATATTGGGAAGTTTGTATTGTTGAGTGTTGACCTGTTAGAATGTTCACTTTATTTTTCTGATTCAATTCAGGAATTCAGCTGGTAATGTAGCAACAGTGGCTGCTAGTGTTCCACAACATCAGGTCCCTTTACATTCCATTGTTACTAATCCTATTTTAAGTTTTATATTAGAATATAATTATATTTTAGGATGTTTATTTATGATTTATTTATTATTCTATTCTAAAACAATTTTTTCGGTTGAATCACCGGTTGGATCGGTTGGACCAGTGAACCAGTGAATAGAATGGTTTGATGAATGGTCCGGTTCACAGGACCTTGGTTTTCTGTGAAAAATCATGAAAAACCGTGAATTAACAGTTGAACCGGTTGAACCGGTTCAAGTCTACCCGGTGCTGCGCAAGAAAAAGTGGAAACAGTCAAAAACTTTAGAAAAATATTAGAAGTAAAAAATCGGGCGTTAATTTTAAAGGTTTGGCACGAAGTTGGGACAAACGGGCTAAAAATGCTAACGGGTTAGACCAGGCCCAAGTTGGGCCCAAGCCCAACATATATAAGGGTCCATTAATGAAACCAATCAGTCATAACACTCTCAAAACACACCCACACCAGCTGAGAAGAAGAAGAAGGGAAACACCATTGACACCATTCACTTCAATCTTCTCGAGCTCATATCTTGAGCTATAGAGTTTCGATCGCCGCACCGTTTGCGACTACGCATTTCTTGTGGAGAGCTCTACAAAACCCATATAAGAAACTGGTAAGGAAAGCTCAAATCCCTCTTAGTTTCTCTCTTCAAAATTTCGAAAATGTAGGGCTTGGGATTAAGTGAGTTTTTGTGATTTTGGATGTTTAGGTTCACTCTAATCTTCACTTAGCATTGGATTTTCGCTTCCAAAGCTATTGGGAGAGGTAAGAGGCATTGAAATCTTGTGAAATTTTATTTATGATAAGTGCTAAGTTGATTGATGATGGTTTATATAAGAACTGCAATTAATCGAACTGGTTAGTTAAGTGATTATATTGCCCAAATCTGATTCCAAAAAGTTGGAGAGAGAATTCGAGATTTTAAACATCATTTTTGGACTCAGTGAGTCTTTCCGAGTCAGAAAATGTGTTTTCTGTAAAAAATCGTAAAAAACCACGAACCGACAGTTGAACCGGTTGAAGTCTGCCTGGTGCTACTCGAGAGAAAGTGAAAACAGTAAAAAACCTTAGAAAAACACTTGAAATGGAAAACCGGGCGTTAATTTTAAAGGTTTGGCCCGAAGTTGGGCCAAACGGGCTAAAAACGCTAACGGGTTGAACCAGGCCCAAGTTGGGCCCAAGTCCAACATATATAAAGGTTCATTTAATGAACCCTAGCCTCATAAACACACACACACTTCAGAAATTGAGAAAGGGAGGAGAGGAAGAAGAAAACCCTTTTCACCTCAATCTTCCCAAGCTCATATCTTGAGCTATAGAGCTTCGAATTGCGTGCTGTCAGTGGCTACGCGTTCCTTGTGAAGAGTTCTACAAAACCCATCTAAGAAACTCTAGAGGTAAGCTCGAAATCCTCTCAATTCTTCTCTCCAAAATTTCGGGTGTTTAGGGTTTTTGAGTAAGTGAATTTTTGTGATTCTTGATATTTAGGTTCACTCTAATCCTTGCTTAGCTTTGGGTTTTGTCATCCAAATCTGTTGGGAAAGGTAAGAGGCTTTGATCTCTTGTGAACTTTTGATTTATATGTATATAGCTTGATTATTGTGAGTTTGGAGCTTGTTGGTGCTTGTTGGAGCTACATTGGTGGTTGGATTTTGGTTGAAAGCTCATGTGGTTCATATTGGAAATCGGCCAATGTATGGTTTTGGTTTCCTCTATGAAGTATATAATATTCATGGATACTTAGGCTAGTAACCCATAGGATAGGATTGGATTTGAATGGTTGATGAGTTGTTGGATGTGATTGTTTGATGATGTTTGATGAAATGATGATTAATAGTGATATGATGAGAATAAATGAATTGTGAAGTTCAGGAGTGAATTATGTTGATAAATATGATATTGGTGTTGATTGATTGGTAATGTAGTTGGAAATTGTTAATGAAGTCGGACATATGAGATATATTGATGTTGATGTGGTGGATGAGAAAAATGTGGTAAATTTGGTGTAATATGACAAAGAGGGTAGATTATGATGAAAGGTGGAGTTTGAACTAGGTGGTTTGTTTTTGGTTGTGTTTTGCAAAACAATTGTGAAAATTGTGATTTTGGGTAAAAGTAGAATTTTGGTGAACTTTGTCTGATCATAACTTTTGCCTCGGTTTTCAAATTTGGTGGAAATTTGTTTAGAATTGAAGATCTTTGAAAACCCTTTAAATCGGTATAAAGTTTGTGAAATTTTGGAATTTTATGTTTTCTGGTATGTTTACGCACGTATAGCCTTGTGTGTACGCACACTCTGCGTAAATGGTGACCTGTGCATCCGCACACGCAGAGGCAGGCAGTCTTCTTGCAGCGCTGGCACAGCCTGTGCGCGTGCACACCAAATGGGAAAATTGTAACCTGTGCGCACGCACATGTTGGGGAGGCCAGTCTGTTGGGGGCGTTGGCACAGGATGTGCGAGTGAACAGACCCTTTTATATTTTGACACCCTGTGTGTACGCACACTTTTTAAAATTTCCTGGGCGTGCGCACGCACACCCCTGTGCGGACGCACACACCATGTTTCTCAAATTTTGCTTTGTTTTCAACTATTTCACCTTTCCGACGAGGTTGTAAGCTTCTATAACACCTTTTAACGACTTTTGGACATATTTTTGGGTGCCCAAACATGGGAAATAGTTTAAAGGTTTTAGACACTATTATTTGAAAAAAGTTAGCAAACGGAGTACTAGGTTTTTGTTGTTTTGGGGAAGGCTTGATGATGCGTGATGAATGGTTGATGAATGAGATGCAAAATCAAGGAACTGAGATGTGAATGTCCAGTGGTTGAAAAGAGTCGAGGACTCTGAATGAAGTGATGGATCCATCTTGTCCTAAAAATGTTTTGAAAACCACCGTATCACTTTTTCACTGAGATTATGAGACTTTATGCGCCCGGCAGGGGCCGAGGTTAGATCCCGCCTGTCAAGGTAGTGGCGGCAGCATAAGGGCGGTGGTTTGTCCTGCTTGCGCTTAGATGTGAAGTCGGTGGCAATAGATCCCGCTCGCATCCTTTCAGATCTTCATAGCGTACAGGCGCAAAACCCTGGATAGTGATCTGAGCACTATATCTTGGGGGTTCCCACACCATGAATCCGAAAGGCAACATCTCCATGGAGATGTGTCGGGTTGGCAGTTCAACTGACAACGTGATATCACATCCAGTCGGGCAGACATTCATCATATGTATTTTCTACCTGTTTGTATGCTTTGCCGACTTGATATTGTTTTTCCCTATCTATTAAACATGTCTAATTGCTACTTGTATTAATTGTTGTATATGCCTCTACTTGTGTTTTACTTGTATTGTATATACTTGTGCTTTTACTTGGGTTAAGGAGGTTCAAAAGGCGGTGGCGATGGGATCGTATGGCGGATCGGTTGGTGTAGGCTGTGGGACAGCGATGTTTGATTAGAGTAGAAATTTCCTAAGATAGATTACCCTGTTATGGTACTACGGCTTAAGTGGTGTTAAGGAATTACATATTATGCTGTTTTTGTTTAGATTGCTTTAAGCTTGAATTCTTGTGATGGATATGCAGTCTAGGATTGCCTTTGGCGTCCCGAGGTCTTATATCCTACATCACTGGGAACTATTACCATACTGAAAACCTCCGGTTCTCATACCATATTTCTGTTGTATTTTCAGATGCAAGTCGCAACCCACCTTAGTGAGTTGTCTAGTTGGTGACAGAAGCGGAGCAGCCGGATACTTCTTTTGAGTCTTTGATGTATTTTGAATATGTCTCTCACTTTTGTATTTTGTTTCGCCTAGAGGCTTGTATTTGAGAGAAAAAAACTTGTATAAGCTGTTTTTACTGTCTGGTTTCATATAAGGTCTGTATCTAGCTAGTCGGCTTAAACTCCGCAAGTCGTGGCTAGAGTCTTATGATATTATACTATTATACTATGGTGTTTTGTTATTCTATACCTGTTTCTTATGCTTTAGGTCAGTAGATTCATTAGTACATTTTGCGCTTTTGAAATCTATATTTTGAGCTATATTCTTCATCAGGCTTCTAGATATTATTAATTTCTTCTATATATGATATGTATAACCTTAGAACTGTCGTAACCTTTGATTAACCTTTGCTTTACGATGCGAGGTAAGGCTTAGGCTAATTAGGGTGTTACAGTTTATGCATATATAGTTTGATTATTGTGAGTTTGGGAGCTATTGGAGCTTGTTGGTGCTTGTTGGAGTTACATTGGAAGCTTGGATTGTGTTGGAAAGCTTGTCATTGATTAGTGTGTACTCATTTTTTAGTTTTGGCATATAGGAAATCGGCCAAAGTATGATTTTGGTTTCCTCTATGTAGTATATAATATTCATGGACACTTAGGCTAGTGACCCATAGGATAGGTTTGGATTTAAATGGTTGTTGAGTTGTTGAATGATTATATGTGATGATTTATGATGAATTGATGATTGTTGGGTTTGATTATGATGATTGATAATGATATGATGAGGATGAATGATTTGTGAAGTTGAGAAGTGAATTGTGTTGATATATGTGATGTTAATGTTGATGATTTAGTAATGTAGTTGGAAAATGTTAATAAGGATTGACTATAATGTGATATATTGATGTTGAGGTTGAAGATGATGAAAGGTGAAGGAAAATATGGTAAGCTTGGTGTAATATGACACAAAGGGTTGATTTTGATGAGAAATGGAGTTTGGAATGGTTTGGTATAGTTTTGGTTATGTTTTACAAGAAATTCGGGAAATTGTGAAATTGGGTAAAAGTTGGTTTTAGTGAATTTTGTCTGATCATAACTTTTGCCTCGATTTTCAAAATTTGTTGAAATTGGTTTAGAATCAAAGCTTATTGAAAACTCTTCAAATCAATATAAAGTTTGTAAGATTTGGAATTTTGTAGAGGAAGTTATGATCATTCAAAGTTGGTGTTGAAAATAGGAAATTTGCAAAGTTGCAGAAATTTGTGATTTCTGGTATGTGCGCACGCACAGCCTTGTGCGTGCACACACCTCTGTGAAAATTTTGACCTGTGCGCATGCACAAACCTGTGTGTACGCACACGCAGAGGCAAGCATTCTGTTTGCAGCGCTAGCACAGCTTGTGCACGCACATACCAATGAAGAATTGCAACCTGTGCGCACGCACACGTTGGGAACTGGGAAGGCCAATCTGTTAAGGGCACTAGCACAACTTGTGTGAGCGAAATAGAATTGTAAAAATTTTTACCTGTGCATACGCACACTCTTATGTGTACACACACGATTTGAAACTTCTTGAGGGCGTGCGCACGCACACCCCTGTGCGTACGCACACGCCCTATTTCTCAAATTTAAATTTTGTTCTCAACTACTTCACCTTCCCAACAAGATTTCAACCTTCTCTAACACCATTTTAAGACTCTTGGGCCTAGTTTTGGACATTTAAAACATGGGAAAGAACATAAGGATTTTAGATGATATTATTTGGAAAACTTAGAAAAGGAGGGCTAGGTTTCTGGTGTACCGAGGATGGATCGATGGTATGTGATGAATGGTTGATGTATGAGATGAGAATTGAGGAACTATTGAGTTCGAAATGGAAATGTGAATTGACAGTGGTTGAGATGAGTCGAGGACTCGAATGTATGACGAAGAATCACTGATGTATTGGAAATGTTTTCTGATAAACCACTTAACTACTGTGTTATATTAAGATTATGAGACGCTATGCACCCGACAGGGACGACGGTTGGATCTCGCCTATCAAGGTAGCGGCGGCGGCGTAAGGACAGTGGTTCGTCCCGCTTGCGTTGAGATGCGAGGTCAGTGGCAAGAGTATCCTGCTCGCATCCCTTCGGATCAATAGAGCGTGCAGGCGCAAAACCCTGGACAATTATCCGAGCACTATATCTCGGGGGTTCCCAATGATGATTTCGAAGGGCAACATCTCCATGGAGATATGTCGGGTTGGCAGTTGAACTGACAATGTGATATCACAGCCAGTAGGACAGGCATTCATCATGTGCATTTTCTATCTGTTTGTCTGCTTTGCCGACTTGCAATTGTATGCCTAATTGAATAATGATGCACGAAATTGCAATCACACTTTTGCAATACGCACAACTAACCAGCAAGTACACTGGGTCGTCCAAGTAATACCTTACGTGAGTAAGGGTCGATCCCACGGAGATTGTTGGTATGAAGCAAGCTATGGTTATCTTAATCTTAGTCAGGATGCCAATAAGGTTCTTTAAATTTAATTGTAAAAAGTGAAAGTGTTTGGAATAAATAATTATTACTCAATAATGGAGAACATGTTGGAGTTTTGGAGATGCTTTGTCTTCTGAATTCCTGTAACATAATGCTTTCTCACTTTCATAAATGCAAGGCTCCTTCCATGGCAAGCTGTATGTAGGGTGTCACTGTTGTCAATGGCTACCTCCCATCCTCTCAGTGAAAATGGTCCAAATGCTCTGTCACAGCACGGCTAATCATCTGTTGGTTCTTGATCATATCGAAACAGGATCCATTGATCCTTTTGCGTCTGTCACCACGCCCAACACTCGCGAGTTTGAAGCTTATCACAGTCATCCAATCCCAGAATCCTACTCGAAATACCACAGACAAGGTTTAGACTTTTCGGATCCTCATGAATGCCGCCAACAATTCTAGCTTATACCACAAAGATTCTGATTAAGGAATCTAAGAGATACTCATTCAATCTAATGTAGAACGGAGGTGGTTGTCAGGCACACGTTCATGGATTGAGGAAGGTGATGAGTGTCACGGATCATCACCTTTTTTCATAGTGAAGCGCGAATGAACATCTTAGATAGGAACAAGCATGTTTGAATGGAAAACAGAAATAATTGCATTAATTCATCGAGACACTGCAGAGCTCCTCACCCCCAACAATGGAGTTTAGAGACTCATGCTGTCAAAAGGTATAAAGTTCAGATCTAAAAATGTCATGAGATACAAAATAAATCTCTAAAAGTTGTTTAAATACTAAACTAGTAACCTAGGTTTACAGAAAATGAGTAAACTAGGATGGATAGTGCATAAATCCACTTCTGGGACCCACTTGGTGTGTGCTGGAGGTGAGACTTAAGCTTCTCACGTGCCTAACCTGTTTCTGGCGTTGAGCTCCAACTTGCAACCTGTTTCTGGCGCTGAACGCCAAACTGCACATGGAACTGGCGTTGAACGCCAGTTTACGTCATCTATCTTCGCACAAAGTATGGACTATTATATATTGTTGGAAAGTCCTGGATGTCTACTTTCCAACCCAATTGAGAACGCGCCAATTGGACTCTTGCAGCTCCAAAATATCCATTCCGATTGCAGGGAGGTCAGAATCCAACAGCATCAGTAGTCCTTTTTCAGCCTAAATCAGATTTTTGCTCAGCTCCTTCAATTTCAGCCAGAAAATACCTGAAATTACAGAAAAATACACAAACTCATAGTAAAGTCCAGAAATATGAATTTTGCCTAAAAACTAATAAAATTATACTAAAAACTAACTAAAACATACTAAAATCTACATGAAATTACCCCCAAAAGTGTATAAAATATCCGCTCATCAAATAACATGCCTATTTGCTTACTTGATCTACTTGCCTCATATACTTTTACTTGTGATTTACTTGCATTGTAATTATTTGAGATTTATACTGGGATTGAGGAGGTTCGGAAAGCGGTGACGATGGGATTGCATGGAGGATCGGTTGGTAAAGGCTGTGGGACAGCGATATTTGGTTAGAATAGAAATCCCTTAAAATAGAGTACCCTGTTTATTTTATGATAAGATATATATATATACACTTTATGGTTTTAGTATGCGTTAAAATGAGATATTGTGATGGTTATGGAGCTTATGATTGCCTTTGGCGTCCCGGGGTCTTATATCCTACATCAATGGGCACTGTTACCATACTGAAAACCTCCGATTCTCATACTATTTTCTATTTTTTTTAGATGCAGGTCGCAACCCACCTCGGTGAGTTGCTTGGATGGTGACAGAAGCGGAGGATCCGGATACTTTTTTGGAGTCTTTTTTATTTATTTTGTAGATATCTCTCACTTTTGTATTTTGCTTTGCTTAGAGGCTTGTATTTGAGAGAGAACAAAACTTGTATAAGCTGTTTTTACTGCCAGGTTTCTGTTGGTCGATATATATGACTAGCCGGCTTAAACTCCGCGAGTCGTGGCTAGATTATTATGATATTATACTTCTTATCTTTTGTTATATCACATCTGTTTCTTGTGCTTTAAGATAGTAGCTTCATTAGTACGTTTGCGCTTTTTTTAAATCCTGTTTTTGAGTTATATCCTTAATCGGGCTTCTAGATTATACTATTCTTTCTATATATTATATATGTATGACCTTAGAACTATCGTAACCTTTGATTAACATTTGCTTTACGACGTGAGGTAAAGTTTAGGCTAATTATGATGTTACAAGATATATATGTATGATATTATTATGCTTTTTGTATTTGTTATTATTCATATAGATATTATGTATTTAACTATTACCTATTCCATTATATTTATCTAACATGTCATCTTAATTAGCGCTATAGACTATATATATATATATTCGGGTTAACCACAAAAAACGCTCTCGAATTATTCAAACGCTGACGAAAATGCATCCGAATTTTACTATAGACAAAAATACCTTTAAATAATATTTTTTTTCGGTGACTACCTTTAAATAATTTAAAAACATAACAACAATACCCAACAGTAAATATATATTTTCAAAAAATGTTTTAGAGATTGAATTTTGATATAATTTCTTACAAGAATTATTATTTTATTATTATTATTATTATTATTATTATTGTTATTGTTATTGTTATTGTTATTGTTATTATTAGAGAAATGATATTGTTATTTTTATTTTTTAATATAAAAATATTATGTATATATTAAAATTAATTATAATATATTTGTTTATAAATATATATTATTTAATTATTTTAATTATATATTTTATATTTTAACATTTTTATACTAATAATTAATTTTAGTAACTCTAATGGTGTATAACTAACATTATATTACATGTTTGGATGAATTTATAAAAAAATAGCACTATTAAAGTAGGGTGATAATATCCAGTTTGTTGTCTCAATATATTGATACTGTTCGCACATTTTTAACATAATATGCATTATGCACAATATTAAAGAATTTTGTAATTAAATGATGAATTTTGAATTTCTTAATTAGTGTACAAGTGATTACTCTCTCTGCTAGTCCGAAATAACTTCACCATTAGCAGCATATCTTAAAAATAATTCGGACAATTTCACATCAGATAAATAAAATCTTTGTTAAACTAACGATGAAAATCAGAGCATTGACGCTATAGAAGTATAGATAGATAAAGCTCACAAGCAATTCAGGTTGGTTTTGACTAATTAACCTTTACCCCATAAGTCTATAAAAGAAATATTCCTTCGGACCATTTTTTAATCTACTATCAGAATTTTGGTAGGAATTTGCAGGACAATATTTGTACAAAAAAAAAAAGAGAGAGAGAAAAAGGAGTATGAACGTGATGATGAAGTTGAGTTGAAGATGAAATAAAGCTGTAAATTCAAGGAGATATATTATATATTATTCCATTTCCAATTGCTATTCAGAAGCGTGTGTTTCATACAAAAAAGAAGAGAATCACACGGCGCAGTAATCAAGTGATTTATTTGAAGTATTAATTTACAATTAAAGGAAGAAAAAGCCTTGATTAGTTTAATTAGCTAGCAAGAGTGAAGGAAATGATGGTGGAGAGGAAGGGACTCCTTGTGGATTCGCCAGCGGAGATGAAGGAAGTCATCGACGGAACAAGGGAGCTTGAGGGGGCCGTGGGTGTGGTAGCCATAAACGTCGTATGCTCTTTGAAGAAGGCCCTCAAGAAGAGGATGATAGAGGTACCATATGGGGATGTTGAATCTCTCCAATTCTCGTTCTTGTTCTTCTTCTTCCTCCCAACCCACTTGAACTGTCACCCATCCCTTCTTCACCTTCATCTTCTTCTCTTCTTCTTCTTGTTGCATATTCACTTCCCGGTTCCCAATGCAAACACCACTGCCTACTTAGTCACCATTTCCTCTATTTATATCCATGCGCGGCTCTTGGTGGCCGGCTTGTGGGGTCTGCCCCCTTTAATGAGGAAATTCCGTGTATTACCCTTTCTTTGATAAACTTTGAATAACAATTCTTTTTTATTTGCGTTTTTTATTTTCTTCTAATTTTAATAATTAAAAATACTGAAAGTAAAATAGAAATAAAAAACACACTAAATATACCCTTAATTATTTTATAATAAAAGTTCATGTATAGTTATTTTTATATAAAATTATTAGTTAAAAATTATTAAATAATTTATATATATAATTAAATTATAATCTAATAAATTTTTACTATTAATTTCGTATAATTTTTTTTTCAATATTTCGATTGCCGGAGAGAAATACAACTTTGATAAACACACATAATATGCATTAAAACTATAAAAGGGACCATAAGTTAATGGAAGTTCTTTGGATTTTTTTTTTTTGAAAGGTTCTTTGAATTTTTTTTCCCCCACGTTTAAATTGATGCTAAATTGAATGCAGCATTACTCTTTTCTTTTCTTGATCTAAAACACGCATAGGAAAGTAGGAAACAAAGCTTACATGGTAGAGGTTTTAACTTTATATTATTTCACTACCAAGTATTATACATTTATACACTATTTTTATGTATGATGACTCTTACGAGTTACAAAGATTATTCCATACAATAATGTACTAGTAGTCAAGGGAAAAGTCGTAATGCGCCATTCTTAATCTTCAACTTGCCCCTTTTTTTCATCTTTCAATTAAAGAAAAGCAATATTCTGCACATACATTATCTTATCCTTTTTCTTTTTCCTTCATTATGGATTTGTTCTTTTCAAATTTGATTGCATCACGCACTTGGACTGGTTTTAATGGGATTAAACAAATGCTAATCATAATAATAAGACGATAACCAGATAATGACACCACAACGCACAACTAAATTAATAGGGAATAGGGAATACGGGCATTGTACTACGTAAGTACGTATGTAGAATCCTAGCCATTGGATAAAGCCACACCACTACCTGATGAAAGTTGCATAACAGCAGACCCTAACGGCCAATAGGCCACCAACTGTTGACTACAATGGTCAACAGTCAAAAACTATATATCATATGTACGGAAATGATTTTTATATATTGGCAAATTTTTTGATGTCTGGTGCTAAATTTGCTGAACTTATTTATTATTTAAAAATAATTTATTTTTATAATTTTAAATTAAATATTAATTTTTATTTTTTTAATAAATTAGACAATTTTATATATAGGCACCATAACAAATACTTTATATATTTTTATGTAGGATAATTGATCAAAAATTTCTTCTCATTTTTTAACACATTGAAAAAGATATCTTTTACTTTTATTAATAACAAAAATATTTTTTAAATATTTTAAAACGCAATAAAATACTTAGCATTAAATATGTTCTCAAAAAATATTTTAGAGAATAAATTTTGATACAACTTTTTTAAATATAATTAAAAAAATGCTAAAAAACAAAGAAAAAATATTCTAGATATCGAATTTTTATCTGTTTCTTTTATGTACTTTCTAAATAATTATCCAAATATTTCTAAAAATTTTGGATAAATACATTTGTTAAACACAAAAATCGTTCTCACTTATAAAAAATAATATTTTTTAGTTATTTTTATCGCGTTTTATAATATTTTAAAGATATTTTTATCGTTATTAAAAGTGAAAATATTTTTGTTGGCGTTTGAAAAAAATTGATAGCAGTTTTGGTAGTTTATCTATTTTAAGCAAAATAAAAAATATCTACACCTATTATGCTAATCAGTTTAATTAAATATTTCAAATTATTTAATAAGTCATCTTCATGTAAGTAATTATATGATATGAATGTATGCTCCTATATATTTTTTAAAATTTTTATAATATAAATACAGAAGGAAAAATTCTAGAAATATCAACTTTAATAATCTTAAATAAATGATAGTTATTAGCAAAATCTTAATACAATCCTCTTTGACAATATGATATGAGAGAGCACAAATTAAAATTTGCACATTCTTTGTGAATAACTAAATATTGATTTCGTCCCTTGCCTATCCCAAAGAAATGAGGCGTAAGAAGCAAGAATTGTTGGATAATGATGGGAACATAAAACCATTTATATCGTCACAAGCTTGAACTAACACGACAATGAATTTTGAGAGATCCCCAAGCAAAGTTTGACCCACTCCCCCAAAACTCGTGGCATGATTTACAAGTGCCTAACAACTACTTGAATTTCTTCTCTTCTGTCTGCCCCTAACATTGTGCCCTCTCAGATTTCCAACTACACGTTTCTTCTCCCTATTTGGTTCAATTTTTAGTTTAATTAATTGAAAAGAAAGTAAAATTATAAAGTAAATAATCTTAAATATGGAAGTACGTAACTTTCATGTGAGGTTGAAAACCACTTCATAAATGTTTTACCGACATACTAACATACATTATTACAATATTACCATTGCGTATAAAGTGATCAAAAGTTAAAACAAAGAGGCACTTTGTTGGATTACTTAAAAAAATGGCTTTTCGGTCCTGAGATGATTCAAAAGAAAGTCGAAAGCATTGAAATGAACAAGCAAGTGACAACTTTGCGTGGTTTACAATTTAGAGCTAGAAGCCAACCATGACATGTAGCATGGTTGTATTGTTAATGATGTTTACATTTCCGTCTAGTAGGTTTCTTTTTGTATACATTTAATTTAATTTTATCGTGGGTTTTGAATTGTGTTAATTTTATTTATTCTGTACATAATCCTTAATTTTTACCCGTTTTTTTAGGTAGAAATTTAAATATAATTATTTTTATTAAATTATTATCTAATAATTCTTAACTATTAATTTATATAAAGATAATTACACATATATTTTTAATTTTTTATTTACATTCTCTATTATATTTTAAGTAATTTAGAATTAAATATTATAAAAAAATTATTGATCATCAAAATATTTATTTTTATGATTTATCTCTCATTTAAATTAAAACACAGACAAGAGGATGAAAACATCCATGTCCTAACGTTTCTTTTCGAGAACAGGCGCAATGGCTGCTTATGTGTTCCAATAATAATAATAATAATAATAATAATAATAATAATAATAAAAATATCAATTATCAAAGGCATATTTATGAAAACCACAAAAAAGGCATATTTATGAAAATGAAAGAGGAATAAGATCGAAGATATAGTAGGGACCATAGCTTCTATTTCTCCAGATTTTGTTTTAAAATCTTTTAAATAAATTTTCTCTAAAAAGCATTTTATTTTAAACAGTTAGATTACAGAATAAGTCCAAAGTTGTTTATCAATATTTTTATTAACTCGAATTTTGATTTAAAAAATTATGTTGTAATAATTCTTTAGCAAAATTAAACCTAAAATTTAAAATTTTAGAATTGAATGAAATTCTAAATTAATTAGAGTATCAATAAATACTATGTGTACGAAAGCGTGATGATATATGATAGTCTTGGTTATATTGTTTGTGATGATGCTAAAGTGAAGGGGGATATATAATATGAGTGATCATGTATCATTTGCCGGTGCCAAATGGAGCCCCATTAGCATTATGGAGAAGAATTTAATTTAAATCATGCTTTGTTTTTTAAAGCAAGAAAGACGTGATGTCACAAGATATATATATGTGGTAATGCTATGGAACTGGTAAATAAATAAAAAAAAAAAGGTTAGAATGAAAATGAATTGTTCAAATTCAGCACAGTTGTGTTATGATGGCACAACGAGTGAACATAATTCCTTCATTTGTCACCCATTTTGAAACGATTTTTTTTTAAGTGAAAGAAAAGCGTAGGAAGGGGGTTGCCAGTATTAGTATGCCACATTGCCACCGACCAATGGACCACCCAGTCCCCTCGCCTGTGCTGTCTATTTCTTCTACTTACTCCAACACTCCAACCTGCCTGCTAGGATAGATATTAAATTATTAATCACTTTCTTTTTAAATGTTTTATTTTTGGACTGGACTTTCTTTCTAAATGGTTTTTTTTTTGGTCGTACAAACCTAGCAACTACTAGCACTGTGTGGCTGTGTTTGAGGCAAACAGCTTTGCTACTACACATGCCCCAGCCACTCTTTTTAAATGTTTAAATTGTTATAATAAGATGATCAACGGTCCATAACAAGTTACTCCATCATGGGTTATGGCCCATTTAATATTTTGAATATTGGGCCAATATTTCCGAAATCTGAACTCTTTATTATGGATCTAAGTACTAAACTTCCATGTAGAGTTTTTGCAATAGGCCGAATAAAAAGAATATTTTTCAAAAAAAAAAAGAATATTTTTGAAATAATAGTTAAAAATTTAAAATGTGGTATATTAAACAATTTAATTAAACATATTAATTACAAAACTTTTATTTATTTATTTATAAATTTAATTTTTATACACTGTCAGTATAAAATAATTTTAGACATATATCTAATCACATAATATGACATTATTTAAAAGAACCAATATGATGCTAATGAACTATAACTCAAATGGTATAGTCTCTCCATACTCACCTAAAAGATCGTTATTTATTTATTATTATATTGATATTTAATTGTAGCTTATGGAATGGGCAAAAAAAAGGTTCACTAATCCAATTATCCGTAGATAAAAATTTTACGTGAAGCCGTTATTCGCAAAAGGATTTAAAAGGAGGACTGGTTTGATAAATTTCATGAAATAGAGGACAAAAATACTGTTATTACTTATTACTGTGAAAGAATGAATGACTACGATCCATATTCCAGACCAAGCTATGAGAATCTCTATTTTGCGGTCAATGAGTGCACTAAAATTATGTGGTGCAACAAAAAGAAAAAAAAAATGAGACTGATTGAATATTTTAAAGTAGAATGTGATTTTTCTTTGACAATCAATCACATCATGTTGACACACATAATGATATAATAGTTATAATCCTAAGTAACATCAAGAAGATTGTATAGATTGTATAAACATCTTTTGACCCGAAAATATTTAATAACACGGGACAGGGGCTTTGATTACTTTGCAGTTTGCCTTTAAAATAAATAAAAGAAAGAAAAGACTAGAGCAACTATTAGGAAGCACAAGAGTTATCGGAATGTTACAAAAGCTAATGAAAACGTTATTTATGGTACATAGTTGTAGATGATGTAATCTATATATGATAGAAAGAAGGGTCCAAAATTGATTATCTTGCCCTGGAAAGCTGAATGGCCTCTTGTTCATGGGTGGATTCATCACTCCAAGGAAATTGATGAGTGGTTTGTGAGAATTGTTGATGAGTCCTTGCATCTTCAACTTGCTTCCAATCTGCCCATCTATCAGCTAACCCCACTCCCTGCAGCATTTTCACAACCTCAGACATGATTGGTCGATCCTCAGGGTAGCATTGTGTGCACAACAATGCAACCTGAAGAATTCTCTCCACTTCTTTCGGATCATAACTCTCCAAGTTTCTATCCACTATGTCCTCCAACCTGTTCTCCTTCAGAAGCTTCTTAACCTGTCCATACACAAGACGAATTCTCAAATAAACTGCATCCAGATATCATCAAGTGCTTAACAAATAATAATAGTAAAGTTACATGATCAATTAGAAGAACATCCTCCTCTTCTTCAAGCCTAGAGAGGTCTACTGCGCGCTGGCCGGTGACCAGTTCAAGAAGTGTGATGCCATATCCAAAGACATCAGTCTTTTCGGATGATTTTCCAGTGGACAAGTATTCAGGGGCTATATGACCCATTGTGCCGCGGACTTGAGTGGTAACATGGGTCATTCTTGTGTCAACAAGCTTGGCTAGCCCGAAATCCCCAAGTACTGCTTCAAACTCATCATCTAGTAGGATGTTTGCTGCCTTCAGATCGCGATGTATTATCTTGGGGTTGCATTGTTCGTGCAGATACTCCAAACCATGTGCTGTACCAAAAGCCACTCGCTTTCTTGCACCCCAATCCAAACCTTTCTCATCTGCTTTCAAATCTAAGCAAGCCATACCATTCACAAATTATTATGCTGCTCCATCAAAATGTAAACAAATTACTGCAAGACTCATCATTTTTACCTCTTAGTCTATATGCTACACTTAGATTCTCCATGAAAGGGTATACTAGGATTCTCTCAGTTGAGGTTGTACAGAATCCAATTAGTCTGAGGAGGTTTCTATGAACTGCAACACTGATAAGATGAACTTCTCTCTCGAATGCGGCTTCTCCGCCGGGATTATGATAATCAGTGAGGCGTTTCACGGCGATTTTGGTATTATCCGACAGTATACCTTTGTACACTTTTCCAAATCCTCCCTGCCCTATTACATTGCTTTCACTGAAGCTTTTTGTAGCAACTTGGAGTTCTCGCCATGAAAATCTTTTCAGTTGTCCAAAAGATATCTTGCTTTCATCCTCACCTGTCAAATTTATCAAGGCTTTCTTTGTGCATCATTTGGTTAATTATGCTTACAACAACAGAGGAAAAACACTAATTACCTGACACATCAACAAAGACATCACTTTTTTGTTTGTGCATTTGATGGTATCTGTATGTGCAGATCGCCCCAAGACACACAAGTGCAAATGCACCACAACTTGCAAACTGTACTGCCTGTGCAAGTTTTGGTTTCTTCTTTGAAGCTGCAGGAACAGTTAAACGTTAGGTAGCTAGTTAAAACATGTTAAATGAGTTTCCGTTCATAGAAACCAACCTGGACGGTCGGATTTAGAATCACATGGCTGCTCCAACTTAGAACCACAATAAAGCTGTGTATTTGAAAAACTGAAAGCAACAATGGAACAAAATATTCAATAAATGAAGTAGTTATGAAAATACTTGAGAACATGCACAGAAACATACTTGAACACTGGAATTGAAAAGAGTTGCAATGGGATAGTTCCAGTGAGACGATTTGATGAAAGATCCCTGTCCAAGATGGCCACATACATAAGTTGTTTCATGCATGCATATAATGATAGAAGGAGTGGCTAAAAAGGTGAATTGAAGTGTAGTCTTACAAATGTTCGAGAGTGGAAAGTTGAGCCCATGAAGCTGGTACAGAGCCTATGAAGTTATTGCCAGCAAGATTCAGATATTGCAGGGTTGTCAAGTTGGCAATATAATCAGGCAAGGGGCCTGAAAGTTTGTTGTTCTGCAATTCCCTGCAACATCAAAAGGGTTAATAATTCTAGAGAAATTTACTTAAGATAAAGGTTATCTGATTAAGTGGATGAATACAACTTACAAGGTAACCAGATATTTCAATTTGAGAATTGAGGGAGAAAGTGTTCCAGAGAATCCAATTGAATCCAGGGCCCTGCACATTTATTATAAGTGAATTTTCTCTTACCCCAAACCTTAAGAAATTGAAAACCAAGGTGAATAATAAAATGAATGGACTTACAGAGATACAACATGTCCGTTTCTACAAGTGACATGAGACCAACTGAAACACGGGCTCACCATATAACTGTTCCAGTCTTGTATTCCATTATTGGAATCATTCAGATTCTTCAAAAGATCAAGCAGCGCTTCACCTACGTATGTTTCACGCATGTACTGGTTGCTTAAATTTCTCAAGTTGTAAATAATGCTATGGTATATGGAGTCAACATTAAATTCATGCAATATGGTATGTTAGAAAATGATGATGGTAAATCTTTTAGCAAACCTTCTATATCAGGTTCCTTCACTGCATAGGTGAGTTTCAAGACACTAAGGAATATGAGCCAACTTGTCAACATTGTCAGAGGATCCCGGATAAATTTTGTGTGAAACATATAAGCTTTTTTGGTCTCCAAGCAAATTTCAACTCTTCAGAGTGCCTTTCACAAATGAAAAATAATTTCACCAACAGAAATGACAACAAAATAAAATAATAATAATATATAGTTGGATTTCAATTTATTTTAAAAAAAGGAGCATAAATTAGAGGACATAACAACTGCATCCAAAAGGGAAACAAAATAAAGTGGTGTTCATCATGAGTATTCATGTTATGGGTCACCTCATGTTATGCATGTTAGTGATATGCATGTGTTTCAAGATAAGATACAAGGATCGATGTACATGTTTGTGTATCTAGAAAAGAACAAGCCTGAGAAGCCATGAAATATAGGATATAAGCAGAAGAAGATGGGGAAAAAGAAAAGAAAAGAAAAGAAAAGAAAAACATACTAGGAGTTGAGCATAGCATATAGGACGAAGAAGTAGAGCATGAAACACTGATAGAGAGAAGGGAGAAGAGAAGTTTATTGTTGCCATAATAGGGCAATGTCAAAATCAACTGATGTTTCAGTGCAACTGAGGGACCCACATTCCAATATCCAAGTGCAACAGGACCTAAAAGGGAAGCAACGAGGACTTGTTTTTTCACAAACAAACATGCCCCAAATTATAAATTATAAAAAATATTAAAAAATTAATTATTATATATAAAAAATATTATTTATATATTAAAATAAATTATTAATATATTTATATATAAATATATGTGTGATTTAATTATTTTTAATGTATATTTATATTCTAATATATATTTTATACTGATAATTAATTTTGGTGTACACGTAATATAATTTTTAAATATATATTATATGTGTTATTTTATATATTTTTATATATATTTTGTATTTAAATAAATATTTTATATAAATAATTAATTTAGTAATTTTTTATATACACATAACTTAAAAGATAAATTATATTACATCAAATTTTTTTCTATATTTACACTTTAATTCATTAATAATCAATATATTAAAAATGTAAAAAAAAAACAATGTATTATAAAGTTATTTTGAGCAAGAAATAATAATTGCTTATTTGTATCTAAAAGAATTACTTCCTTTTAGGATTTGAGAATATCATTTTTAATTAAATTCTTGAAAATTATTTTTTTTTCCATAAGTGAGACGTGGTGTTTTCTCTACAAAGAATGAAAAGAATATAGCGGTTGGCCAATGACAAAGAATAAATATATGAATTGAGAGGTAGATGGTTGTGTGAGTGGTGGGAAGGGAATGAGAATCCCACTGAACTAGGATTTTTACTTTGTTCATAATAATCTTGATCATCACTACAATACCCCTTTTATATCTTTTGAACACAATTTGATGATGGGATTGCACCATGTGAGTGAAAAGGCATATATTTCATTCTCATCCTAGTGCTGAGCTGTGGCACACACAACACTACGCAAATGAAGCTTCCACTAAAAATGATTTGATTACATATTCTCATGTTCCATGACTTGGCCCTTGACAGCGCCTCCTCAATATAATTATTTTTTCTCTCTCTCTCTTTTTCAAAGGCATATAAAAAGAAAGTAAAAGATGCACTTTAGATTTTAAAAGCCAGCATTACTGCATTTGTAACAATAATTAAGGGAAAATTCTAAGACCGTGGTGGGTGAAGGGGAAGACTCACTAAAAAGTTCTAAGGATAAGGAATTGTGGATAAGAAAATCATTTTGCCATCACACCCTGAAAAAGCACAATCATATATATAGGTGGGTAGCTTTGGAGTGTGGTTGATGTGGCAATCAATGGTTGGTTGCTAGAGAACCTGGTGTTCCATGTGGTAGTACAACGGGAGAAAAATGAATGAACCAAGGATAAAGATGGGATTGGCGTTGTTTGTGTGCTGCTGTTGGAAGTTTTGAAGACACAAGCAAGAGAAAGGAAGCAGCTAAGACTAGGGATAGATTTGATAATATAATAGTAATGCTAATCCTTTTATTATTCATTGTGTGTACTTTGTTTGGAACAGAAAATCTTAAGTAGACAAAAAGCTTGTTGTAGCTCACTTTTCTTCTTTGGGGGATTGTTAATAGGGCAATGCTTACAGGAACAAAATGGATGAAAAAAATAATGGAATATATATCACCTCATCTTCTAACTTAGAAATTAAATTTTCTGCATACATAGGTTTTGCTGATACTATATGCTATTAAAATGTCCATGTGGAATTGCACAATAAAATCCCCCATTACCTTTATTCTTCTTGAGGGCTTCCTTCAATTTGGCTAATTTTTTTCGTTATGAAAGTAGGAGTGGTGATATATTTTAACATTGTAATTTTTTGTATTTTTTTAAATTGTGAAAAGTACACAAATCGGAGGTCCGATTTCTGTACCTCAAATTTTATAATTTTTTTTAACCACAAATCGGACGGTTCGATTTCTGTACCTCTACAAATCGGACGGTCCGATTTGTGTACCTTTAGAAATCGTACAGTCTGATTTTTGTATTTCTAATAAATCGGACGGTCCAATTTCTGCTTCTCTAGTTAAACGATTCCACATTTGAGTATAATATCCCAATAATCCACATTTAAAAAAAAATACCACTACCACTCCCAATATTAAAAATAAAACTATTCTTCAATTTTTTTTCCCCCTTTCTTTACGGGTACAATATTTAATATTTTGTATGGACCTTAATAACATTCTGGCAAAAGCAAATAGAGGTGGAGTTAGGCGAGATTATGAGAAAAAATTAGGGTCCACTACCTAACATCATTGTTAGGATATGGGCTTATTATTGCACATTGTTACCTGAATTTGCATTGTGAGGCCCATTTACTGAAAAAATTCTTCTAAATTGGAAAAATTAATAAAATAAAAAAGTAAAAATTTAATTAGGTATGAATTTTACTATTTGATTAAAGAGTAATAAAATTCCCACCTTTTCAGTTTAGCAATCTTTTTCTATAGAAGAATCTTGATTTCAAAAATAAAAAGACATGACATACATTTAATTTATAGCTGAGGATATATACCTTAGAAAACAAGAATAAATAGTTACAAAAAAAAAGGTAGGGAATCCTGTGTTGGATTTTTGTAATAAGGAATATGCATGTCCGCACATGCATCATTGAGTCCCTTAGACAACTTGAGTGGCACCACTGGAAGCCATTGCCATTCCATGCTGGGTGGTGTCATCTTTGTAGAGGCTAAGTTTCTCTCCGTCACCCCATAAGGCATAAGCTTCTTCTCCGTGAACTGCATCATCACCAATCAGCAACTCTTCATCCGTCATTCTCAAAGGAACCACCAACTTCACCACCACACAAATTATGGAGGTGGCTACCAAATTCCATCCAATGACGAACAATCCTCCAACCAATTGCTTCAGGATTTGAACTCCCCCAGCCGACCCTCCGTACACCGCTCCTCTAGAGTTGGTCACCGCAAGAAACAGGGAACTCAGCCGTGGCTCCGCGAGAAACCCCGTGAGGATGCCGCCCAGGAGTCCGGCGACGGCGTGGGTGTGGAAGACGGCGAGAGTGTCGTCGACTATTTGGAAGATTGTGAGCTTCTTGCCCAATACCATCATGGTGTACCATGGCACACTTCCTGATAGAACTCCCATAACTATGGCTGCCCATCCTTGAACCAGACCTATATATATATTATTATTCAACAACAAATGAAACCATATCAGATCTAAGAGGAAGAATCGAAAGAGTTGAGGGGTGGATAGCGTACCTGCGGCGGGAGTGATGCAAACGAGGCCAGTAATCATGCCCTGAACGGCTCCAATAACGGAGGGCTTGTTGAAGAATATGACATCAAGCCACGTCCACACTAAGAGGCTGGTGGCGGCGCACACGTTCGTGTTCAGCACCGCCATCGATGAGTCTATGTTGGCCGAGTACGGGTCCCCTCCGTTGAACCCTGCCCACCCCAGCCACAGCAGCCCCGCCCCTGTCAGCGTTAGCAGCACGTTGTTTGGTGGGAACCTCTCCCTGTCCTTCTTCGACCTTGGCCCAACCTACACGTGTCCATGCATCCAATTTTATTCATAAAAAATGTGAATACTTTTATTAAAATTTAATCGATATTTAATAAAAAATAATAATAATTCTACATTATTATATATAATTTTATATTATTAAAAATATTAATAATAACTAATTAATAATTACAAATAAATTATAATTCAAATGATATAATCCTTTTATATTCGTTTAAAAAATTGTGTAAAAACAAAATTAGTAACAAATTACAAAATATTTCCATATTTTACGCATAGAAAAGATATTTTTGATATGCAATAAACAGATCATGCACATAAAAAATAGTAAAAATTCTTTCCCAAGAATTTCTCATTTATTAATCGGCTAGACAGACTACGCACGTAATCGTATATACATATCTCTTCTCTCTCATATATTATTAGTACTAGTAGAAAGTGAGATATTGAGGAGAAACAAACACCATCAAACGATTCGTTTCTGTTCATGATATAATTATAAACGGCGGCAACAACTTTTTGGTTTTGAGTTTTCAAAAAAGACACAAAAGAAACTTCTCTGCAAACTACATGCCAGAAAAGTCAACATAACTCATTTTTCTAAATTTACGGAAGTGTAGTGGTCAAAAGTTTGACAAAAGGAATTAAATGGGTGCGTGTAACAGTATAAGGTAAGGAAAGGAAAAGGAATTAAATGGGTGCGTGTAACAGTATAAGGTAAGGAAAGGAGAAGAGTATAGTAAATTAAATATACCCAATAAGCGGCAGTGAAGCCTGCAACGCCGGAGGAAAGATGGATGACGTAACCACCAGAGTAGTCCATAACACCCCACTGGAACAAGAAGCCACCACCCCACAAGCTGAACGCGCCTATGGTGTACGAGAAAGTCAACCATAACGGCACGAACATCATCCACGCCTTGAAGTTCATCCTAGCCAGCACCGAGCCGGCCAGTATGACCACAGCGATGGCTGCGAAAACGCACTGAAACCACACCATGGTGGCCATGGGATAATATGGCTCAATTTCCGCCGTCTCCAGAGCCCCCGTGTTGTAGTAATGAGGCGTTGCGGGGAGCGCGGCCTGCTTGATGAGGAACTTCTGGCCCAAGGCAGGCCCAGCTTTGCCCCAGAAGGGCAGGAGCTTGTCCCCAAAGGACATCTTGTAGGCCCAAGTGACCCAGCATATGACAACAGCGGCGAATGCGTAGAGGGCCATGAAAGCGGAGTTGACGGCCCATTTCTTCTTGACTATGCTTCCGTACAAGATGACTAATCCGGGCATGCTCTGTATCCCCACCAGGGTGGCTGACACCATCTGCCATGCGTTGTCCCCTTTGTTTAGCCAGTCCGGTACTGCTAGACTCGTCCATGCTTGGTATGCTACCGGCAAAGGAGCACCTGCACCGGCCATTATCCCTGATTATCAATCTCAACCACTACTGCCTCGTCTTTTATAGTCGGTAGCTTAGGAATAATAATACCTAATAATAGCAACCATTGTGATTATGAGTGGGAAAATAAAATGGAGTCAAGTTGACGAAGAGCCTCGCCTCACCGTTAGTTGACCACGAAATATCTATTATATTTTATTTGGTGACATAATTAATATTAGAGTAATGTTATATCTACACCAAAACTAGTCACTAATATAAAATATATGTTGAAATATAAATATACATTGAAAATAAATTAAATTATATATATATTTATATACAAATATATTAGTAACTGATTTTGGTGTATAAATAATAATTATATATATTTATATACAAATATATTAGTAACTGATTTTGGTGTATAAATAATATTTTTGTTAATATTATGAATTTCAAATTAATTATACAGGTTTAATTAATATTAAAAAAAATAATAAATCGATCCTTAATTTTTTAATATGGAGACATTTAAGTTTCAAAAAATTTAAAAATATATTTAAATTTTTAACTTTTTTTTTAAATTTAGATAAATTTTGCAAAATATTAGTAACTGATTTTGGTGTATAAATAATATTTTTGTTAATATTATGAATTTCAAATTAATTATACAGGTTTAATTAATATTAAAAAAAATAATAAATCGATCCTTAATTTTTTAATATGGAGACATTTAAGTTTCAAAAAATTTAAAAATATATTTAAATTTTTAACTTTTTTTTTAAATTTAGATAAATTTTTGGACCAAATTTATCTAATTTTAAAAGTTTTACTATCTATATATCCATATCAGTCAAATAAATTACGTTTGATTTTTTTTGGAATGAACATGAAAAATTAATAAATTCAAATTTTTTAAAAAAATAAAAAATTTAAATATATTTTTAAATTTTCGAAAAAATCTGGAAATGAAAACTTATTATTTTTTGTTCTAATATTACTTTGCAAGCGAATTTGGGCATAATTTTGGAGGGATGGAAGGGAGGCCAATTAATTGTCGTGTATGTTAGCCAGGTTGGCATGATGTGACGTACAAGTAATTAAGTACCATTAATTAGTTATTTAGGGCTAGCTTTGATATATAAAATGAAGGGGGGAAAGAAGAAAAAACTGCGGCATGTGAAATGTGATATTGGGCAAGTGAATCTGTATCTTTAATTTACTTGTTAAAGCTTTAATTAAGCGGAATCTCATGACGCAGCTTGGATCGTATTGGCAACTGTATCTTCTCAAGATTCCTTAAACCCCTTTAGCTTAGACAGACTGGCGAATCGCATGCACACCACCAACACAGAAAAATTCTCTCTCATTTTTTTTATTTAAAAAAAATAAATATTTAGAATAATGATATATACATGTTGTTGCACTTTGAACTGCAATTGCGAAATTAGCACATGCACGTAGGTATTTAATAGCCAAAGTGGATTATTTTCAGTAAAAAAAAATTGAATAATATTAATTGTGATCTTTCATTTTTTATTATTTTTTTACATATTTAAATTTGATCCTACTTATAAAATTAATGGTAAGAGATCATTTTATATTTTTTTAAGTGTTAAAAAACCTGGAGAATATCTATTTTTTTTAATAGCACACTTAGGTCTAGTCGGATTCGTTCAATTTTATTTATTTTTTGAATTATTTTTTTATATTTAAACAATTTTAAGATTTAAATTTATCCAAATAATTTAGAGTCACTGAAATTATTTAAAGCAAAACGCAAATTGAGTTTGGCAGGCTTCCATGTTGCATGAGCCCCACGTGTTTGAAGAGGGTGGTGATGGAGTCTATAAAACTGAAACTGAAAGCAAAACACAATAAGCAAAGGCAAGGGTTGCTGGGATTCTAAGTTGCAAGGTTCTACTGAAATTTTGTGAGGAAGAAGAAGAATAGAAAATTTTGGTTAAATATTATAAAATAAAAAATGTTTCGTAATTTTATTAAACCTGAAGAACACATTATTGAGTATTTGGATCATCTTTAATGGATAAGTAATTTTTTATTGTTTAATGATATATATATGTATATATTTGAATAATAATAATAATAATGATGATGATGATGTTGTTATTGTTATTATTATAACTAGTATTATTAGGATTAGTATCCGTATTGTTGTTGTTATTATTATTATTATTATTATTATTATTATTATTATTATTATTATTATTATTATTATTATTATTATTAATAATAATAATAAAAATAATAATAATAAAAAAGTAACATATAATTGTGAAGTAGGTCATAACAAAGTTACATTGAAAAGATTAACCACTAATGACCTCCAGCGGAGCTTGGACCTGCGCGCTGAGGACATCAGCTGCGGCTATGTCTCTCGCGTCCACATGTAGTGCACCGACGAGGACCACGCATATTACGCGAATCCATCTCATTCAAGTAGCGGGTTGACTTCGGTCTTTCTTTCGTCGCGCGCCTTAATGTCCAGTTGGTGATCACCTTCACTCCTTCTATCTATCCCACGTGGAGGGGTTACCCATCGGAACGAACTCGCCTCTATACACCTTGCAAATTTCAGACATCTTGTACACATCGTGCACGTACACTTGCCAATCAAGACGTTGGTTGGCGCAACATGCAAGCACGTGGCGACATAGAAGTCGCTCGACCTGGAAATGGCCACAGTCGCAGTGTCGTTGCGCAAGGTTAACAGTGTAAATGGTACCATCTTGCATTTCGTGAACCTCAAACATCTCGTTGCGCTTATCGAATCGGTTGACCACAATGTTTCCTGCACGTCGGAAGCTTTCCTCAACTCTCTTCGTTGCAAATTCTGAATACGTAAATCCGTTGTGGCAATGCTCATGAGCCTCGGTACTCTTCCGAGTGAACAACTCATTCAGCCGATAAAAAGTTGACCGAACAAGGGCAGTTACAGGAAGGTTGCGTGCACCCTTCAGGACAGAATTTATGCACTCTACCAAGTTTGTCGTCATATGTCCCCAACGATGACCACCATCGAATGTCAACACCCATCTCTCAACACCGATCTCATTGCACCATTGAGTATATGCCTCACCCCGCTACCAGAAGTGCTCCTTTATATTTTTCGTACAGGTGCGTACTATCAACCTGCACCAGTGGCTTGCAGTGTCTGAATGCTACAATACACGGATAGAAGCTCTAAAAAATACGGTGCAGAACTCTTACACCTTGAACCTCCTCACTCTCACGGTAAACGGGGAGCGTTTTAATTTGAACACGAGACCTTGGCATCTTCACTATCATTGCTTTCAACCATACTGGCAGAGTCTGGTAAGAAACTTTTCAATCACCGAAGATTTTTGCGACAGCTTTCTACTTTGCCAACCAAGCCTTGCGGTAACTCACAGTATAGTTGAACCTGCCTTGAATTTCTGCAATAACAGACTTCACCTTTATCGAGGTGCTTCGACCAACGGCCTAATGGCATCTGCAATTGTGTCTGAGTCCAACTTGGCATGATCTTGTGAAATCGTGCCCATGGTGCACGTGTGCTTGCCATTGTATCTCCTGATCTCCCAACAAGCTTTTTTTCGAATCAAGCTAGCTCGGATAAGCCAGTCGCACCCTGCACCATACCCCTTGCATTTCGCATAGAATGTTTGCGGCTCAGACTCATACACAGTGTAATCAACTCCTCTATAGATGGTGTAGCTTTTGATTGTAGATATCACCGACTCTCTCGAACCAAATTCCATTCCGACACTAAACTCGCCATCTTCTGCCGTAACGTTGCCTTCACCTACGACATGCGCACCGCCATCAGTCAGACAAGGCAAATAAAATAAGCACTATAGAAAACTTCAGTTAATAATTATGACATACCTATATTCGCATACTCAGGAAATTCCGGAGCATGCATGGCTTCGAGATCTAGAGTCCGCATAAAAGACGGAACACCAAACGGGTGCTGGCTTACAATCGCATTGGCTTCATCTTGCACCGCCAAAGATTGCCTGCCAAGTCTTCGTCATCGACTTCATAGTTAGCTTCGTTCGTCTTCACTGTCATTATTATCTTCTTCCCAATCTATATCCCCGAGCTCATCAACATTGATATCGTCGCCGACCATACTCATCCCCGACTGCTGTTCAAACTCAACGTACAGCTCTATCATCGGCACGTGAGATTGGATTTGTTGATAAATATATAATATCTGCTGCATACTAGCATCGTCAGTGATAAGCATTATTTGAAACTATATTAACCCACCAAATACTTGCACAGGACTTCTGTATAAAATATTGCTCACCCTTTTCAAAATGTGGCTTTGAATGTTATTACAAAGACCATTTTGCAACTCGACAAAACCCATGGTACATGGAATGGCAAATGAAAACGAACATTCGCAAACAAAAGTCACTCTTTCATGTGTGTTTGTTATAACCTCACCGTTATAATATACTCGCAAGTTTGCAACACCTTCCATAACTTCAGCCTTAACTAACTCTATTTTTTTTGACACAGTTATCTGCCAAAAAAATACCCCACTAAGAACTTTATGCAAGAAAGAACAAGAGGAGAAGTGAAGATAAAGATGAACATCACCGGACTTCATATTTATAGGCAAACTTGTGGATTTAAATATTATTTTGTGTACAAAACGCAACCTGCATTTTGGGGCTTCTAAAAAAAATTTTCTGACACTAACAAAATGCAGGTTGTATTTTATGGGCTTCAAAAATTTTTTTCTTTTTCTAACTTAGTAAAACACAACTTGTGTTTAGTATTAAACCAAAATAAAAAAGAAAAAAGAAAAACCCAAAACGTAAGCTACGTTTGGTGTATTTCAAAATTCAAAAAAAATAAACAAATACAAAACGTAACTTACGTTTTGTCTCTGACCCATAGCAATGCAATATTTTGCTATGTCTCCATTTCATGGTGTTACACCATGAGCTTCTCCATTTGCAAAAAAAAATGAGCCTTAGAGTCATGCATTTTTTTATTATTTTCTTCTTCCCCCACGCTTCTTCTTTTTCTTCTTCTTTTGTTATCGTCATCACTAACACCACTACCACTTGATCCTTCTTCTTTTCTTATTTGAATTTTTTCTTCTTCTTTTTTCTTCTCTTCCTCCATCATCATCATCTTTTTTTATACATATCGTTGTTATCTTTATCGTCGTTATTGTTATTACTATTGTTGAATATTTGCCATGTTGTGATGTTGTTTGATCCAAAATTAATTTTTAATGTGTTTTTATTCATGATTCAGTCTTGTTTGTGTGATTGTTTTCAAACAGAGTTAATTGCGTCGTAATTGTTATGTAATTTCAGTTCATTTCTGAGTTAATTATGTCACAATCTATTCTGTAATTTTGGTTCATTTCTGAATTAATTGTGTTGCAATAATTATATAATTTTGATTCATTTCTAAGTGAATTAATGTGCATGTAGACTCATGGTCATGTACAATTCAAAACTCTTTCTCCTTTTTCTCCTCAACTACTGCTTCTTTTTCAACTTTTTCTTCTTTATATTCACCTTCTTATTTCGTTTTTTCAAAAATTTTTTTGATTTGCTCTCTTGAAAGGAATAAAATCAAGAAAAAGAGAAGAAAATATCAAACAAAAAAGAAGAAGAAACATATTAATGACGTTGTCTGGTCCAAATTTGATTTTGGATGTGTTTTTGTTCATGATTCAATCTTGTTTATGTGCTTATTTTCGAACTGAGTTTATGTGTCGCAATTATTACGGTAAATTTCGGAGTTAATTATGTTGCAATCTATTATGTAATTTCGGTTCATTTTTTATTTAATTGTGTCGCAATCATTATATAATTTTGGTTCATTTCTGAGTAAATTAAGATGCATTTGGATTCGTCCGGCACAATTCAAAACTCTTTATCCTCTTCCTCCGCATCTTTTACTGTTTCTTCTTCTTCTTTTTCATTTTTTTCATCTTCTCCTTATTTTATTTTCTCAAAATTCTTTTTGATTTACTCAAATTTAACACATTTTTTGAATTTGTGTGTTAAATTTGAGTTTAGCTCTTGGACAAGGTCTTAAAAAACCAGTAAAATTAAATAAAAAAAACATAACAAAAAATAATGAATACAATGAATATTTTTCAAGTATTTTACAAAGACAGACAAAAAAGTATTTTATCAACCTTCACAACGCCAAAAAATAAAATCTCTCAAACAGTTCTGACATGAATTATAAATTTAATATAAGATATCATGAATATATTCTTTTTCTCTAAAAGGCCTTTATTTTAAATCTTTTCCTCTGTTATAGCTAAATTTTCCTCAGTTGATGAACTTGAAATTCACATGAAAAATCTCTAAATTCATGTTAAAAATCTTTTATTATTAACATTCATTGCTTCTCAAACTTGCAGATTCTTTACCATTGTTCTCTACTTCTCTTTCTTTCTGAGTTAATTGTGTCGAAATTGTTATGTAATTTCTGTTCACTCCTGAGTTAATTGTGTCGCAATCCATTATGTAATTTTGGCTCATTTTTGAGTTAACTGTGTTGCAATCATTATATAATTTCGGTTCATTTTTGAGTTAATTAAGGTGCGTTTGGACTCGTTGTCCTACACAATTCAAAACTCTTTCTTCTCATCTATTGCAATGACAGCAAGAACAGCAGCAACAAAAGAATGACGATGAGAAGAAAACATGTGAAGAAGAAGGAGAAAGAGAAGGAGGAGGAGGAGGAACGCGAAGAAGGAGGAGCAACGACAATGATGATACTGCGTGTGAATGTAAATGACTTAGTTGGAAGAATGATGTGTGCGCGTGTAATCACGTTCTTTTTCAATGAGAGTGGTTTTATTTGGTGTTGGGTCTACTTGATTAGACTTGGATGACAATATTGCTTGGATGTACAATAGATCTATTTTTTTTCTTGAGTAAAACGAAATCTAAGCTGATTAAATTTAACTACTGTTTTAATTTTTTTTTCATATAATAAAAATATTGTATACATACTAAAATTAGCCAGTTATATAACTTATTATGTATTTGTGTGTGTATATATATAATTTAATTTATTTTTAATATATATTTTATAGTTTAATATATATATTTTATATTGATAGCTGATTTTAGTATACATCTAGAATCGATTTAGATTATTTTTTTAAAAAAACTTTATTTTTATTATTTTAAAATAAATTTTTTTAATAGACAAAAGTTATTATATATTTAAAAAGACTTTTTTAAAAAAAATTCAAATATTAAAACGTCTTTTTTTTTTATTTTTTAATTAAAGTATTGTTAATTTTAAAAAAATAATTTATTTTTTATTTTAATAAAAATATATTTTTAAAATATATTCAAATAAATATTAAATTAAATAAAAATATTTATTTAAAAAAATACTTTTTTACACTAAAAATTAATTCAAACCAACGGTTAGTATGGTTAATCACAAAATGATCCAATTTCATATGATCAATTCAACTTGAAAGTTGAGAACGTGTGCAATTTTAGCGAAATCCCTAAAACTTTTAGGTAGCGTTTGGTGGAGAGACAGAGACAGAAAGACTGAGATTGAGAGACAGAGATTAAAAAACAGGGATTGAAACAAATCTCAGTATTCTGTTTGGTGCAAAATGGGAGACAGAAATTGAAACAAGAATGAAACTCTAATTTAATTTGCACAAAGGGTAAAATTGAAATTAATTAATTGAAATGAAAGTATTTTAGGTATAAAATGTTATTAAAGTTTCAGTCTCCATCTCTAAAAATTTCAGTCCCCTGTGTCCCTACTTTTTGGAAGTACTGAAATACTGAAATTTTGAAGACAGAGACAGAAATTTTAGTACCAATCTCTGAACTAACAAACACAATACTAAATCTCAGTCTCTCAGTCTCTGTCTCAATACCTGAAAACAAACGCTACCTTAATAACAGAAAGTTTTAGTACACTCTAAGCCCTAATGGCTAATACATTTGGAGCTTAAATAGTGTGAAACTGCCAACTCTGGTCAGACCATCACTAATTACTAATTTGGACTTATATATATTAGTATTGTCCAAGTCAAACAAGCAGCCAATTTTGAATGAAGTTAATTGGACATTTTCGAAAGGTAGTATATTCTATATTGATTTAATAGAAAGAAAAAGGTATATTCCATAACTTTTCAGCTCGTCTTTAGATTTATAGCACTGTATGTACTATTCAGAACACATTAAATTTATATAGTTTTAAGTCCGGTATGCAAAAACTAATCTTTCTCTACTAAAACTGATGATCAGAATAAGATATTAATTAGTTTGTTCAATTTGTTCATTATTCTTAATTAACTAATAATTATGCTTTTATATATATATAAGAAATGTTTGTAATGACCAAAGTTTAAGGTAGTTAAAGTAACCAAATAATGTGTCGGGTATGATTTTTTGACGCGTGTAGTGAAAAAACATAATTGACCTTTATATGAGATGCAATGAATTTCTTAATTACAGTAAAACTCATAACAATGGGTACCGGCAGTAGAAGACAAAATTAGGAATTGAAATTTCGATTTGTGGAAAAAATTTTTTGAAGAAAAATAATAGAAATGGAAAAAATAGAATTAGGGTTCCAAGACGGGATTGAATCAAATGGAAGTATAATGAATTTGATTGAGTAGTTATTCTAGAAGGCGGTTAATTTCACTTTGTGGTCGACGATAGTTGTCAGGTGCGAAATTGGAGACAAGCGGTGTCGATTGTTGGTTGTGAATCGTTAGGCGCGTGCTGGATAAGGTGGTGTGGCTGGATTCGGCTGCGAAGGTTTGGAAAACAGATTGAAAAAAGGAGAATCTCCTCGTCGATGTTGATAGTGCGACATCCATAAAATTGCATCAATTAGTTATAAATATTTTTAGTAATGTAAAATTATATTCTGCCCTTGTTTCTCGTCTTCAGACGTATGCTCCTCGTGTTGCTAAGCCCCGATCTGAACCGTTGACTCCTTCCACGCCCTGATGAGCACTGCCAAACTCTGGAGGGAACTATCCACATGAATAGGCAATTTTTTTGGGTCGGAACATGCACTTTGAATTACTCTATACTATCCGATGAGATTTTACAATATAGGTGTCCAACTATTGCTTTTTCCCATTTATAAACAACCCACATGATATACACATTTTTTTTTTCAATATATTTCTAAATTTACTCTGCTCTAATCAATAACAATTATCATGCTTCAATCGATCACCATTACAATCACAATTTGAAATATTTTTTTGTACAAAATGCAAACTGCGTTTTACAACTTTTAATAAAAAAGAAATTTAAGACATATAAAATGCAAGCTGTATTTTGAGGTTTCGAAAAAAAAAATCATTGTTAAAATACAATCTATGTTTTGCAGGTTATCATTTTATAAAATATTTAAATCACCAAATATAACCTGCATTTTGCTCTGACATTATATCAGTGTAATTATTTTATACACATCTATTTTAACATTAAACTTAAATTTTTTTTATATAAAAAAAATTAGCCTCATACTGTACTAAATAATATTGATATATAATAATTTAAGGTGAATTCTATGGTGCCTTTGTTATAGTGCTTAAATTGCTTAACTTTCTTTTTAAAGTAAAAAATAAAATATTTAAAATAAAAAACAAATCATATAAAATTTATTAAATATAATTTATTTACCTCTTTTAGTAACTTAGGTACAAAGTGATAGGCACCATAGCATTCACCTTTAATTAATTTGTTTATGAAGTCATAACTACTTTAGGTCTTGTATCAATGGAAGTTAGTGGTTGACGATGGTGCCCTTCAATCTGTATTATGTAGACATTCCAAAATCTAGGAGACTAGGACGTAATTGATCTCATGTAGTTATTTTGGTCCTTTCTTGTGGAAATAAAATTAAAGAATTTGTTGCAGTGAGCCCGAAAGAGATGGCTTCGTCGGTAGCATCGGTAAATTCTCTCCTTCTGCTAGCGTCATCTCGGAGATGCTTTATATTTTAATTAGGAATAAGTATAGAAAATTAATTTTTTATTTTAAAATTATTTTTTGGTAAAATATATTTCTAGTTTTTAAAGTTTGTGAATTTTTTTAAAATATTTTTAATTTTTAATTTTATTTAATTTTGTTCCTAACATTTTCGATTTATTCAATTTTGTTCGTAATGTTTTTTTATTTTTGTTAAAATAACTACCTTTAAAAATTTTTAATTTTGTCTCTAAAATTTTATATGAAATTAATATCTAAGAATAATTTTGATACAAATAAAAAATATTAGAGACAAAATTAAATAAAACTAAATGTTAAGAATATTTTTAAAAAAATCACAACTATTAAAGATATAAAATATATTTTATCTTAATTTTAGTGTATATTTAATATTTTTTTTTATCTTTATTTTTCAAGAGTTTATGATTTAGAATTAAAATTTAGAATCTACTTTTAACATCTAGGATTTAATTTTTAAAATTTAAGATTTAAAATTTACGGCAAAACATTAAAAAATGTTGATATTAACTAAAAAATAATTAATTTCTTAGTTAAACTCTTCAATTAATACACCTTCTATCATATAGTTATAAATGAAACAGTTGATCGTTTGCAGCAGTTGGATAGATACACAATTTAGGAGTCTTTCTTTTGCTTTTTGTTTTTTTTAAATATTTATGAATAATTCATATTTTTTTAAGGGTTGTTGGTCAAAATTAATTAATTTTGAAGTGAAAAAGAGAAAAAGAGAAGACTTGTTAGTTTTGTATAAAAGAAAATGATACTTTCCTATTTTACGAGAAATTTAAATGCCACTTTTTTAATTTGCAAAATGTACAATTTTTTTATAAAAATATTATATATACATTAAAAATCAGTCATTAAATCAGTTATTATATATTCGTATATAAATATGACTAAATTCTCGTAGTGGTTCTTTAGATTCATGACTTTCACCATTTTAGTCTCTAAGATTCAAAATTCACTATACTAGTCCTCCAGATTCAATTCTAGGCATTATATTGGACCCTAGATGCTTTCCAACGTTGAATTAACGAGCTAGTTCTGACTTGCTATACTAGATACATGACTAAATAGCGTCTTTTCATTTTAGCTCTTAAATAAGGGAAAAAAAATGACGTTTTGAAGAATGAAGAGAGATATAATGATTTGTACATCATATAAACTCTTGTCCTTTTTCCATTTTTGTCTTGTTTAAGTGTCAAAACGAAACGCTGTTTAGCCTTATGTCCAACATGGTAAGTTAGAGCCAATTCAACATTTAGTTCGTTGATTCAGTACTATAAAGGATTTACGGACTAATACGGTGTCCAGAACTAAATTTCGGAGACCAGTATAGATAATTTTAAATTTGAGGGACTGAAATGGTAAAAACTATGAATCTGAAGGACCACTTTAGGAATTTAGTCATATAAATACATATATCATGTGACTCATTTTTTGTTGTATTTTAAATTTGTATTTCAAACTTAATCTCACATAGAAAGAGACTATAAAACCTTTAAGTCTTATATATATATATATATTGATCAGCAAAGGGGCCAAAGGCCAAAAATAGAAAATTACAGAGGAATTATCCTATTATTTTAGAAAACTTTACTCCTAAAGCTTCCTCTATTAGAGCATAACTTAATTTTGATCAGCAAAGGGACCAAAGGCCCAAAAATAGTGAATTACAGAGGAGTTATCCTATTATCTTAGGAAACTTTACTCCCAAAGCTTTCACTATTAGAGCATAACTTAAAAATGTAAGATGAGATGAAAACCACGAAAAACCCATAAAAATACTCTGAACTTTTTTAGCGAGTAAATCTGCACAAGCGTTTCTTTCTTTATAGATGTGATGAATTTGCATGCTCCATGATTGGGCAAGGAGGAGCTTAATCGCTTGCAGAAGAGGGGTTCTGACACCCTTGACTGAAGTTTGAGTTTGCACAAAATAAAACGCACACACGGAGTCTGTCTTAACCATGAGCTTTCTAACACCCAAATCGAAAGCTAACTTGATCTCCACATACAAACCCCAAATCTCAGCCATAATAATGGAGCATTTTTCCAAATTTAACATGAAACCCACTGTGACTCTGCCTTGGTAATCCCTAATCAGACTGCCACAACTAGCTACGCTTGCTGAAGAGGACACCTATCCGTCGACATTTAGCTTCAAACGATCAGCCATCGAGGGCTCCCATCCGATATGGTCTTTCCTCTTGGTACTTATTGTTGCTCGGCTAACATCAGCAGTACAGAGGTAACTTTCATAGTTTCTTGCTAAATTTGTAACTTGATTAAGCATGCTATCAGGGTTGGTTGATAACTGGTTAAAAATAAGATCATTCTTGTTTTTCCAAGCTTGGTTGCAGGTAGTTATGAAAAAAATGGGCCAGCTAGTCCCATTTTGCTTGTAAGGACTCCATAGATTTTCTTCCAACCATCCTTGAAGGTCTCACTGAAAAAACTGGTTCTGCGAATTCCTATTTACCAGGCTCTTTTAGGTTCTACTGACAAAAGACAATCACGCAAAACATGGTGCAAGGTTTTAACATTATTTGGAGATCGAGGACAATCGGCCACCTCTGTAAGCCTTTTTCTGAATCTATTTTCATTTGTTAGTAGAGCATTTTGAGCTAGCAACCAGGTAAAGACTCTCAGTGTAAAATCTAAATAATTAATAACTAATTAATTTATAAATTAATATTTATTCTAGAAAATTAGAAAATTGAATTTTATAGTTTAATGTGATAGAGCTAATTAAAACAAGAATTTTGACATCAATTTTATAGAATTTGGCCCAAAATTGAGTCGAACGAACTGAATCAAGCGAATCGGACCTAAACCGAGCCCGTGGGCCCAATCCACTCACTTAAACAATGAGCTTTAGCTTATTCTCTTTCCATTTGCATGCTGGAAATGCTGAAGCTCAGCCATAAGAAAGGAATTACACTTTGTAAAACCTAAACCCACACTTGATAATCAAATCCACATGACTTTTGATTTGGAGTTCCGATCGCCGCACCGTTTATGGCCACGTGACCGCGGCGTCGAACTTTACAAAGCCCACAAGGTTATTTAAGAGGTAAGTCACATTTTCTCACCAGTTTTTCAGCCCTTTATTTTCAAAAATTTATGTTATTGGTGTTGAGATTTTGAGTTCTTTGAAGTTATAGGATCCAATTAGCTTGAGGAAAACGTTTAATCTTGTATCTTTGGTGTTTGGGTAAGGTGAGAATCCTTGAACCCTAGTAGAATTATTGATTTATTATTTTTGGGTATTAAGTTGTTCTATTTGAATGTGGTAATGTGGATTAGGTAGTAGGGGTGTTATCGGTTCGGTTTGGTTTGATTTTGGACAAAAAACTAACCGAACCAAACCGAACAGTTTTTCGATAAGTAATTATATTTCAAAAAGCTCTTTAGTCAGTATTATGTTATGTTTGGTTAAAAAATTTGAGGTTTGGTAACAGAGGTTTGAGTTCTGATTGCTGCATGTTGCTTCTAATTTGCTGTAGTTGCTGCGAAAATGGTTAAGGGCTGAGGTTTATGTTGCCGTTGATTTTGGGTTGAGAGAAAAGAGTTCCGTTGACACGTTTGGTTTATGGTTCCGACTTGTCGAGGTAGGGGTTTTTCTATGAAGTTTATTTTATAGTTTGGAATTGTTATAAATGGATATTGATGTGAGAATTATATATTTTTTAGTGATTGTATAAGTCTTATGTATTGTCTGGTTATTTTGGATGAATATGATTGTTGTTTAATTTAATTATTCACTAATTCTTGCTAAACTGGTGGTTCCTGAATTAATTCTTTAAAGTTTGAAAATGAATTTGATTCGTAGAAAATGATTTTTCGAAAATAAGATTTTAAGCCTGATTAATTGTGGATATTATTGAAATTGTTGGTAAGTCGCTGTGCGCCTCGGGCAAGGACTGTGGCAGTCTCTCGCTTGTCGAGGTAGCGGTGCCGGCGTAGGGGTCGAGGCAGTCTCTCGCCTACGTTGAGATGTGAGGGCTGTGGTAGTCTCCCGCTCACATAACCTTTCTGCTGCCAGAGTGAACTCGAGCACTATAACCCGAAAGGGTGTGCCGAACACTATAACTGGCAGGGTGCAAAATAAAGAAAGAGTGAGCAGGGAAATATATCACTAGTCGTGGCAAAAAGGCAATATCCCAGGGTGTGTCAGGTTGGCATTTTGAATCGACAAGTGATATCACGAGCCAATAGGATATACATTCTTCATATGCATTATGTGACATTATTTGGGTGTGCATATTGTAATTGGTTTGCCCATGTGAATAATTATGTTTAACTACTAATTGCTATACTTGATGTAATTGCTTTGTTTGTGTTTGAATCTCTCTACTTGTGTTTGTAACTGAAATTGGTTGGATTGTGGTGAATTGGATGTTGTTTGAGTTGTTTGGGTCTGAGGCCGTGATTGATTATGTGATGGGTCGGAGGCCGTGATTGGTTTGAGTTTTTGGTCTAGTAAAGTATGAAAAATCAAACGGGTTTAGTATAGACTTAATGAACCTATACTTGGAACAGTGTGGTCATTCATACTGTCTAGGAAAACTTTTAATATTTGATACAAAAGGTTTTGGGTTTTGAAAAATAAACAGATTTCTCTTTTAAAAAGGATTTCAGATTTTTGAATGTAAATCTTTGGTTTTTGAAACAATACATAAGGTGAACAACGGTCACTGTACTCTGAAAATAGATTTATTTTACGTATCTTATTATCGCAATTCTGTAACTGATGAGCGGATATTTTATACGCTTTTTGGCATCATTTTCATATAGTTTTTACTGTGTTTTATTTAAGTTTTATTATGTTTTCATAGGTTTTAGTGCTAAATTTACATTTTTGGATTCTACTTTGAGTTTGTGTGTTTTATGGTGATTTCAGGTATTTTCTGACTGAAATTGAGGAGCTTAAGCAAACGTCTAATATAGAGACAGAGAAAGCACTGCAGATGCTGTCAGGATCTGACCTCCGTGCACTCAAAGGAGTATTTCTGTAGCTATAGAAGTCCAAATGGCGCGCTCTCAATGACAATGGAAAGCTAACATCTAGAATTTTCTAGAAATATATAATAGTTTATGCTTTGCTTTGGAAATGAAGGTCCAAAACAAGCGTTCAACGCCAGCCACCTGCCCCATTCCTAGCGTCCATTGCCCACAGGGGAGTAGCTGGCGTCCAATGCCCAAAAAGGAGTCCCAAGCCAGTGTTCAATGCCCCTAAGGAGTCCTAGCACACGGAGACACTCTTGGCTCAGCCCAAACACTCACCAAGTGGGCCCGAAAAGTGGATTTTCGCACTACAAGACTAGTTTATCTTATTTCTGTAATCCTTAGTTAGCATATTAATATATATAGAAGGAGATCACTCTTGTTTACAGACTTTTTTCATCTTTTGATATTCTTCTTCCCCCATCATACTTTTCAAATAGTATGAGTCACTAACCTTCTAAGGTTAAAGTTAAGAGCTCTGCTGAATTTCATGGATTAATAATATTACTGTTCTAATTCAATATGTCTGATTCTATTCTCTTATGCATTCTCGTTCTTCATCTTATGAATTGAGGGTGACCCGTGATAATCACCCTTGTTCTACATGGGTTCCGTGCGAGTCCTGACCCGGATAGCGTTGAACCAAAGTTAGAGATTGCATTGTGGATTCCAATAGAGTACCTGGGCAACTTTGGATATGTGACATGAAATTCCGTTGACCATGGATAAGTGAGGTCTCTGTGGTGCTAAGGCTAAAGTCTGAGAAGTAGCGTTTCCTGATCCGTAAGATCTGCCTTGTCTGTGGTACCTTGAGTAGGATCATGAAGGGGAGTGGATTGCTTAGAACTTCATCTTCTGCTACAGTGAGAAACCTAGCGGTGGCTTGATGAGAGGACATGAGTCACTTGCAACATGGTAGATTGCTGTAGTGGAGGAGGTTACCTTGATGAGAGGACATGAGTTAATCACTTACGGATGCCATTAAAGGAATCAGAAAGTTATTGAAGTAGACAGTAAGAAAAGTTAATCCGGAAAGACAAAGCATCTCTGAAGCCTCAACCATTCTCATACCATTGATTTCACACCTCTCTAGTAACGTTTTACTTATTTATCTATTTTATGCGTTTTCTCGTGACAACTATATTTTCTATCCGCCTAACTAAGATCTGCAAGATAACCATTGCTTGCTCAAACCAACAATCCTCGTGGGATCGACCCTTACTCACCTGAGGTATTACTTGGACGACTCGGTATACTTGCTGGTCTATTTGTGTGAAACGTGCGGAGCCAGTTTTGTGCACCAAGTTTTTGGCGCCGTTGTCGGGGATTGTTCGAATTTGACAAACTATCAGATTATCTTGTTGCTTAGATTAGGTACCTTTTACTATTTTGTTTGAGTCCTTTGTTTTCTTTTCAAAAATGTTTCAAAATCTTTTCTTTTCTTTATTAATCTTTGTCTTTTGTTTGAGTTTTTTGTTCTTGTTCTTGTTAAAGTTTCGAACTTTCTTGCTTTCTTTTCAAAAATAGTGTCTTTTGTTTGAGTCTAGTGTCAATTTTTAAATTTGGTGTCCGTTGTGTGTTTATCTTTTCTTTAAGATTTTCGAATTGTTCTTAGTGTTCTTTCTTGGTATTCAAGTTATTCTTGTTTCTTTTCTTGTTTTGATCTTAAAATTTTTAAGTTTGGTGTCTTTTGGTATTTTTCTTTTCAATTTTCAAAAAACTAGTGTTTTAGATCTAAAAATTTTAAATTTGCTGTCTTTTAGTTGTTTTTCTCTTTCCTCATTAATTCAAAAAATAAAAAATATATCTTTTTATCTTTATCCCAATTTTTTTTTTAAATTCCAAACAAAATTTTAAATTTTAATTTCAAATCATTATCTCATCTTATCTTAATTTAAAATTTCAAATTTCAAATCTTATCTTTTTATATCTTTTCAAATCTTTTCTTTTAAATTTGATTCTTTCCTATCTTATCTTTCTTTTAAATTTTAAAATTCAAAACTTTTTCAAATCTTTATCTTATCTTATCTTAATTTTTAAATTTCAAAATAAAATCTTTTCAAAATTAAAAAATCTTTTTCAAATCTTCCCCGTATCTTATCTTTTCAAACTTATTTTCAAATCTTTATCTTATCTTGTTTCAATTTTAAAATTCAAAATCAAATCTTTTTCAAATATTTTCAAATTTTATCATATCTTTTCTAATTTTAAATTTCAAAACTTTTTAAAATCAAATCCTTTTTAATCTTCTATCTTATCTTATTTTCTAATCTTTCTTAATTAGTTACTTGTTTTCTTTTCCTTCTTTTTCAAAACTTACTAATTAATTCCTCTCTCTCTTCTATTTTTGAAAATCTCTCACTTCTTTCTCTCTCTTCTTTTTCAAAAATCACACTCCAAGTTTTTAAATCTTTTTAGTTAATTAGCTTTTAATTTTCTTCTTGTTTTTGAAATTAAATTAATAAATAAAATAAAGCGAAGAATATGTAGATAAAGAAGAATTTACCTATGACTTGTAACTGATACCAGATGATAAGAAAAAATTAAAGCGAAGGATAAAAGGAGAAGAAAAAGACGGAGAAAAGACGCAATAGAAAAGACACAATGAAAATATAAAAGGATAGATAAGAATTTTTTCTACTAGACCTCTAAGAAATCTGTTCTTATCAACTTAGGTCATCGGGAGAAATTTTCCACTAAACCTTCAAAGAACCTGTCCTTGACAATCTAAATTAGAGGGACGAAAATTGAAATAGACCACTACGCGGAATTACCTTAGTGTTGGATCCATCAATCTTGTTCATGCAACAAGCGAAGCAAATCACTTACCTTACTTAAATCACACTAAAAAAATTATGCATAAAACAACTGAAAATTTTATTCATCAAAAGTTGTGTATATTGTCTCACCAAAGGTGTTTAAATGTCCCCTAACAAACTAACTAAAAGATAAAATAAGATAACTTAACTTAAATCAGATTTGACCTTATTGGATTAGATCATATTTGATTCAAATTTAAAATCCTAAAGATATATGATAACTAATTTAAATCAAATCGATCTTATTAGATTAGATTTGATTTGATTTAAACTTAAAATCCCTAAAAATACTACTAAGCAAATCAAAAATAAATCAAATCTTTCAACAAACTCTAACAACAAGACAAACTAAAATAAATGCCAAAAAATTCAAAAATTAATAATAAATTATGCTTCTCACTGAATTTGAAAAATATTATTGGGCTTCTTACTGTCCTGACTTAGCCCAGTGGGCCTTATGAGTTGTCGTCATTTCAATACCACTATTTTTGAGACAAATTCTTGGTCTCTTTTATATCCAAAACCGGCATAGTATAATTCTTCTAGTCTCAAAAATGATAAAAATGCCCTCTGAACACGTATTATAAAATATTATTTGAGAATCTATTTCTAATATTTTTAATATGTATTTTATATTTTGATATGTATTTTATATGAATGATTGATTTGATGACTTATTTTTTGTATACACCTAACATAGTTAGATTATAAAATAATATACTCTTTAGTCTACTTGACCACACATAGATTTTGGACTTGCTTATTCTTGAGTTGTTGCAAAAATAATGTTGGAGAATTTTTGTCGAAACCATTCCACCTCGAGGAGGACAATAATAAATCCTTAAGGATAGTGCCTAGCAAAATTCATGGTAAAGTCGTTCTAATAATATTCTTCCAGATTATTTGTTTACAAAATTTTATTTGTATTTAAAGTAACTAAAATATTATTTAAAAGTCCATTTTCAACATTTTCAATATGTATTTTGTATTTCGATATGTATTTTATATGAATAATTAATTTGGTGACTTATTTTTTATATTCATCTAACATGGTTACGTATAAAATAATGTACTCTTTAGTCCACTTGACCAAAATATTTTTTAATAATTATTATATAAATTATTGAGTTACTTTTTTATTTAAATAATAATTAATATAAAATATATTATTATTAATGTAACAAATTTTATATATTTTTAATATTTTTAATATATATTTCATATATTTTATAACAAGTTAAAATATTTTATATTATGTGATAAAATAAAAGATAAATACAATTATTACAACAATAATAAATATATATTTTATGTTATTGTATTTTTATTTTAGTTAATTAAATAATTATCACTAAATCCGCCTATATTGTACCTGTGGTACATAGCCAATCCCAAGCTTGGATAAAGGAGGATAGTTGTGTTAGGCCTTCGACAGCCAACATAAAAACTTAGTCGACTCTTCATGACATGGATCAAAGGCGTGATTGTGCTAAAGCTAGGTCATTGCCTGGAAGCAACGCGCTGTATGGCTCACGTACAATGTCAAATGAGCAAAAGCAGCTGCATTGGTGTCCAGGTGTTGTGTTCAATGAGCAAGAGTTCCTGTATTTTTGTGAACGGACGAGGGTAAATAAGCTAGTTCACAAAAAAAAGGTAAAAGTAAAGGTCGGAGTGACAAAATGTTGAGATTTGGGACATGAAATATAGGCACTCTAACAGAAAAATTCATAGAGGTGGTAGGTACCATGACAAGGAGAAAGATTAACATCATGTTCCTACAAGAAACAAAATGGGTCGCTGCGAAGGCTAGGGAGTTAGATACTTCCGAGTTCAAACTTTGGTATACAGGAAAGGTGAAGAATAGAAATCTGGTAGGTATTATCGTGGATAAGCAATGGAAGAAGGACGTAGTGGATGTCAAGAGAGTAGGAGATCGGATCGTCTTTATCAAACTTTTACTGGAAGGAGGTACTTTTCATGTGATTAGCGCCTATGTACCATAAGTGGGTTCGAACGAGCAACACAAGATAAAGTTTGGGGAGAATCTAGAGAGTTTAGTTCAAAGCATACTTTCGAAAGATAATATTTTCTTAAGAAGAGATTTAAATGGCCATGTTGGAAGAGAAGTGACTGGGTATGGAAGTATTCATGGAGGACATGATTTCGGAGTGGTCAATACTGAGGGTAAAACTATTTTGGACTTTTCCTCAATCTTTGACCTTTTCATCGTAAATACATGTTTTAAAAAGAGAGGCGAACATCTTTAACCTATAGGAGTAGCATGACAAGCTCTCAAATCGACTTCTTCTTGTTGAGGAGAATCGACCAAAAATTTGCATTAATTGTAAAATTATTCCGAGAGAGAGTTTAATAATACAACATAGGATGCTCGTCATGGATTTTCGTATTGAGCAAAAATTGAGAAAAAGACATTATACAAAGAATCAAAAAATGAGGAGGTGGCGGATGAAAGGTGAGGAACAAATAAGCTTCCTAAGATGGGAATGAGAAGAGGCAAAGTGGGATGGAGATGGAAGCGCAGAGGAGATGTGGAGGGAAATACCAGAAGTTATTAGAAAAATAGTAAAAAAAAGTTTTGGTGAATCTAGTGGAATAGGACCAAGGGACAAGGAGTGTTGGTGGTGGAATGCGAGTATACAAGAAAAGATAAAGGCAAAAAGGGAGTGCTTTAAGGAGTGGTTTTGTGTCGCAATGTAGATAATTAGGAAAAATATAAGGCGGTTAAGAAAGAGACAAAAGTGGCTGTAAGTGAAGCAAGAACAGGAGCATATGAGGGTCTCTACCAGTCTTTGGGTATGAAGGAAGGAGAAAAAGGTATATATAGAATCGCAAAGAGACGTAAAAGAAGAACGAGAGACTTGCATTGGGTTAAGTGCATAAAGGATAAAGACGGAGAGGTTTTGACTCAAAAGGAGAAGATCAATGAAAGGTGTAAGAGCTACTTCTATGAGTTATTTAATAAAAGACATGAGACTCTTCCGAGCCTTGGTCATTTATGCACAAGGGAAGAAGATCAAAACTTCGACTATTATTAAAGGATTCGAGACTTCGAGGTAAAAAAGGTTCTAAAACGGATGAAAAACGACAGGATAGTAAGATCCAATAATATTCATATTGAAGTTTGGAAGGGCCTTGGAGAAAAAGGTATCAGTTGGTTAACCAAGCTTTTTAATGAGATTTTAATGGAAAAAAAGATGCCATATGAGTGAGAAAAGATGCCATATAAGTTGTTTTTCATGACTATTTTTTTCATGTGCTTATCAACAATGGTGAAATTCAATCAAAGCTTATACTATAAAAATAAATAAATTCAAATAGACAAATATATGAATGTTGTATTATGTGATACAACCTGCAAGTTATAGCACATTCATGCTCTCTTTCTCCTCTCTTTTTTCTTTAGTAATTTCTAAAAACTACTTAATGGAATTGGATTATTATTGACGAAGAATTTAAAAAAAAAATTAGAAAAAAATAATTTAAAAAAGAGAAGATAAAAGTATTATTAATGGACTTAGAAAAAAGGATAATTTGCTGGCAAAAATGGAGTTGGGATTCACAGTAGTGGTAGAAGTAGGAATTAGAGTTAATGTCATTTTTTATACGATCCAGTAAAAAAATTTTTGAAGTACTGTCTTTTTTCTCGTTAGTATCCAAAGAATTCAAGAAGGCAGTCGACGGAGAAATCTTTTCCAACGACACCGCCGTCGTTAACGGCGTTAAAACAAAGTCGTCGAGTATAAATAGTGATTGAATTAGTTCTTATAATAAAAATTCATATTTATAAGAGAGTCCATAAATTATTGCCTATTTCATTATGTATCCTGATCTTTTAAAGATCAAAATATTCTTTCATCACTCTAGAAAGCTCCTCGTTTGTCATGCTTAGTATAATATTCCTAATTCCTAATGGATTCCAATGGAATTTAATTTGATGCGATGCCGCGGGAGTTTCTCAGTTTCTCTCCATAAAGTGGTAATTCATCTTCTGTTTTCTTTTTTGTTTTATTTTTATTTTTTCCACGCCTTTTTTTGTTTGTTTTGATTTTTTCTCCCAAAACCATCTATCCCTTGCCCCAAATTTCTAGTTAGACTTGAGTATTGATTCAAGCATGAGCCAAGTCCACGAACACATGTTGATATTTTGTTTTTTTTTTAAGCTATGATAAATTCAAGAAAGAATTCCAAATTAAAAAAAATGCAATGAAATAGTGTAGTATAGTAATAACTAATTGCAAGACTTACCAGAAATCAGAAAACTACAAGTGTTTTTTTAAGAAATGATGGGGTTAAAAAATTGTGGCTGCTGGGATTCGAGCCCAGGTCTCCACGGCCACAACGTGGAATTCTTACCACTAAACTACAGCCACTATTGGTGATCATTTTGGCCTTAAATGACTTTATACAGTAGTTAGGCAACCAGTGGAGTGTCACCTTTTAAAAGAAAACTAGAAAAGTATGCCTCTTAAGTCTGAACTCTGAACGAACTTGAACCACGCTCAGTCATTCATATGTATCCTTTTGGGGATAGAATAATAAGAAGAACTATCTTAGTCATGTAGTACTTTTTATTACTTTGTTTAGGCAAGAATTTTTTTATTTAGAATTAGTTAATTTCTAGAGATAGTAGCAGTGTTGGTCGTGGATTTTCTACAGTATTAAAAGCGGCTTCTTATAGATATAGATTCTACTAATATTTTTTAACGTCTAATTAAACAAGAAAGATCACACTAATAAATTTATATGGATTGACTTCTATTATCTGCCAAACAACAAAACATGTGATAGAATTTTTAGTTAAATTAAAAAAAAAGGACGAAAAACTATGAACAAGCTAAGGAAAAACAATAGATTTCTATGTATTAAAATTGCCCAATATAATACCTGCAGCCATAGGTTTCAAATAACAAGCACTTTCGATGCCTGTGTTTAGGAGTAGAAATTCACACTGAAAATGTTTGCTTCACATAACAATGATACATAATGATGCTAAAGATGGCAACGGTTCTGAGTATTCCCTGGAATTGTGGTTGTATTTGGGTCTAGACGTGAGGTCTAGGCTTCTTTTGAGGCAGCGTTTGACTTGTATTGGTGCTAAGGTGTTGTCATCCGAATTCCTTATGAGGAGGTGGGGAGTAGTACTTGCAAGGGACTCCGATACTTAAGTTAGTAAGGGTTCAAAGCAGGTTTTTTAGTAAATTGGGTCCTGAATATACCTGAGGGTGTCAGTGTATTTATAGAAGAGTAGATAACTACTTTTTAGTGTAGTTCCACATTTGCTGGTGGATAACCGTTCCTTTTTTTTAAGAAAGTTGTTGACATCTCCCTTCTAGATAAATGAGAGATGTCTTAGGAGTTAGTTGCGTATATAGATAAGTAGGGTTAAACTGTCGTCGTCGAGTCCGACCTCTTTGAGGTCGGATGGGTGTAGAGGAGGCATGATCTCTTGTGTGAGCCTCTATTCTTTTTGGGCCTGACTATATTTTTGTGCTTGAGTATGAACAGTACTCCTACTTAAGTCCGATCTTTACAAGGTCGGACTCAAGCATTGGTGGATCAAACTAATTCCTTGTAGATTAGCGCATTAGGTCGAACAGACTGCCCTTTCGGGATCGCGTCAGGTAATCGACGTGTTTTAAATTAAAAGACGTTACGTCTTTTCATATCTTGCACATGTTACTCTACGGTTATCTTGGTAACGATGCACGATAAATGAGGGGTCGTGAAATCGCCCTTTTGTCCCTAGTGTCTTATAAATACTCAAACTCATTTCTCTTTCTTCTTTTTTGCCTCTCTTCTGAAACGTTTGCATTCATTATTTTTTTCCTTTCAACAAATCTCTTTAACTTCTTTTTTTGCAACCACTCTTGCATTCAAGATTTTTTCTATCTTGAAGCTTAGAAGGCTTTGTATGCGCTTTTGAGTGGAACGTTTGTATTCTACTATTATTGTGCGTCATTTTCATTTTGCACTCTCTTTAAGGTTGGTTTTTTAACCTTTCGAAACTTCTTGCTCTGTTTCTTTGCTTTAAACTTTTTGTTTTTGAGATTTATGTGTCATATTCAAAAACTAGGGGTTTGAAATTTTGCTTCTTTTCTTGAACTTGAATTTCTGGAACTTGGACTTCAATTGTTGTTGTTTCTGTAAATCTGGACGTGGGGTTATACTCCATGTTGTCCCCAAATGATGCATTTTTTATCTACTAAAGATAGTACCATTTTCATATTTGAAAATGCTATTTCTTGGTATTCGAGAGGTTGTAGGAACTACAACGTTCCTTTGTGTTGTTAAAGATGACCCGACCTCTTTGGAATTTTTTATGTTGTTTAGCTTGCCAACTTGTAATAATAATTTTTTTTTCTGTATTATAGGTATAGCTTTTATGTCTCAGTCAGTTATTCACAACATGTCTTCGAAAGTCTCGTCCAACCTGATTTGGGTAGATATATTTATTCTTAGTCCTGTCCCTATTATTGATAACGAGTATGCTGAGATCTTTCGTAGGCATCATAGGTTATGTCTAAATCGGGAGGATGAGAGAAAATACAAATTTGTGGTTGCCGATCCTGATGAGAGGGTTTGTTTTCACTGACTTGATAAGTCAGAGCATCATTTCATCTACGTGTATGATTGCTTCTTTACAAAATTAGGACTTAGCCTTCTTTTTTCTAATTTTGAGTCCGAGGTCCTCAAGATCTGCAATGTTGCCCCATCCCAACTTCATCCTAATTCTTGAGGTTTCTTGAAGATATATCAACTTTTTTTATTGGAAACTTGGCGTCCTTCCTTCTCTTAAGGTTTTGGCGTCCTTCCTTCTCTTAAGGTTTTCTTTTATCTTTTTGTCCTCACAAAACCTTTCAACTCCAAGAAACAAGGCTGGATCCCCTTTCAAGTTGTTTAGGGGAAGAAGGGTTTTGTCATTTTTGATGATTCTTTCTATGAATTTAAAAATTATTTTTCAAAGATTCGTTCTGTTGAGAGTGTCTGACCTTTCTTTCTAGGTGAGGGGGATGAGCCCCTTTTCCTTTGTATTGTGAAGAACATCCTGTAATAGTTAAATATAACTTGGACGAATTAGATGAGGTTGAGAAGAGTGTAGTCGCTTTGTTCTAGGAGTGTTGGGGCTAACTTCCTTATCTGGATACCAAGAGATTTTTAGAAAATCCAAGCGAACTTCAATCCAAACTAAGTAGCTTTCTTTTTTATTTTTGTAGATATGATTTTGTTGATTTGTCTTAGTAGCTAATATAACCCGACTTTGATGTCATGCGGAAAAGATGGCTCCTAAGTCAGTTGCTATAAAAATGCTTTGGACTGCAAGAAAGAATGTCATTGCATGGAATATACAGCTAAAAAGGGTCAGTGAATCGGGCGACCTCTCCTCCCCTTCTAAGTCGAATTCAGGTGCCTCTGCCTTGGTAAAAATAATTGTTGATCCGACTCCTCCTCCTTCTAGTTCAGGTAATCAAACAATTCCTCTTTCACCTCTTAATCCTGAGCCAATAGCTAAAAAATGTAAGACTACTGAATCAGTGGGTATTTAACCATTTATGAGCAGGGCTTTGATGCAATGGCCTGGTGCGAAAAACGCATCGTTCCACACAACTTCATTAGCATGGATGACATTTTCGTAAAGAACCACCTTCAGGTACTTGTCTGAGGTGGAATTCAGACGGCCGAGGTGTGTACTGCTTTGTTGAAGGAATTGAAGAAGACTTCCTTTGGTGCCACTCAGCGTACTTTGACTGATTTACAAGTTGATGTGGTGTCTTTAAGGGAATCAAAAAAGGAGTTAGAGGGCGAGAAAGAGTCATCTATTTTCGACCATGGCATGGCTTGGGAGAGGGTAAAACAATTCGAGGTCATCTTAACTATGGTGGAGGGCTTGAAAAAGAAGGCTGAAAATAGTTACACTAGGGTCTTTGGAGAAAAAATTGATTTGGTAGACGAGGTTGCCAAGTCCAGGGAGAAATATGTGGAGCTGGAGAAGATTATAACTGAAGGAATGGACGAGTTAGTGACAAATTTGAAGGCCCAATTCCGAGTTGTAGCTCTCAAGGTGGACCTCTTCCTCATTAGTCCTGACAACAATGTGGTGAATGAGAAGATAGTCCCGGCGCCTGAGGATGAGGAGGACACTCCTATGTGTGACCCGAAGACCTCAGAGGTTCAGGTCGAGGGAGCTTCTCAGGGCTTTCCTACTCGGATGGGTGATGAGCCTACTCCTTCTCTACTTGAAACTCTTCCAATCTCCACCATGTAGCCTAAGGATGTTTCTAACTTGATTTCCAGTGAATAAATTCCTCCCCTTTAGTTTTAGTTTCAGAGTATTTGGATGGCCTAGCTTGTGGGTATTTTGTTTTGTATTAGTTGTTGTTGGAACAATCTTTTAATTTTGCTACTAAAACAAACTTTCCCTCACAAATTTAATATGTGGTAGTTTGTCATATGAATGAATGTATATATTTTTCCTTGGAATATCTTTATTTGGCGTAGTTTGTTTAGTTTTCTGTGACTTTATAAAATTTTAAGTCACTTGATAACTTTTTTGTTCTGATTTTGTTAAGTTGCTAAAGACATCGACCAAGTAAGTCGGTCGTTATCTTGGACCTTTGGTTGCGAGATCAGTATTGTTTTTTCCTTAATCTACTGTGTCCTGACTTTATGTAGTCGGTTATAACATGTTACTTTTGCGATTCATTTTTGGCCCAAATCTACTGTTTATGATTGAGTATTTTGTTTTTCATCCTTAAAGGATTAGTAGTGTCGACATGTGTGCTAATCCTATTTTAAATTCATTTACTGACTCGACAGAGCTTATATCCAAATTGTGCTTGAAAACACTTTCGCATAACTTTCTAAATTGACTAGACATAGCATTTTTAAAGCATACGACACATCACATGATTTTTTATTACTCTAGTTTTGAATACGTAACATATAATTTGGATTAGGATGATTTTCAAAAATTATGTTTCCACATAAGATTCAATTGGACAGGACTAGCTTGAATACATGACATATAATCCGATCTGAGGACTACTGATGAGCGGATAATTTATACGCTTTTTGGCGTTATTTTTAGGTAGTTTTTAGTATGATTTAGTTAGTTTTTAGTATATAATTATTAGTTTTTATGCAAAAATCACATTTTTGGACTTTACTATGAGTTTCTATATTTTTCTGTGATTTCAGTTATTTTTTGGCTGAAATTGAGGGACCTGAGCAAAAATCTAATTCAGAGGCTGAAAAAGGACTGCAGATGCTGTTGGATTCTGACCTCCCTGCACTCGAAATGGATTTTCTAGAGCTACAGAAGCCCAATTAGCACGCTCTCAATTGTGTTGGAAAGTAGACCTCTTGGGATTTTCAGCAATGTATAATATTCCATACTTTTCTCGAGATTTGATGGCCCAAATTGGCGTCAAAACGCCGGTCAGAGACCCTTTTCTGACGTTAAACGCCAGAACTGGCATAAAAGCTGGAGTTAAACACCCAAACTGGTACCAGAGCTGGCGTTTAACTCCAAGAAAGCCTATGCACGTGAAAGCTTCAATACTCAGCCCAAGCACACACTAAGTAGGCACCGGAAGTGGATTTCTGCATCATTTACTTATTTTTGTAAATCCTAGGTTACTAGTTCACTATAAATAGGATCTTTTACTATTGTATTTTCATTTTTTGATCATCTTTGATCTTGAGATCAGGTCTTTGAACCCTTTTTTGATTGTTTCATGTTATTTGGGAGGCATGGCCATTCGGCCATGTCTAGACCTTGTTCTTATGTATTTTCAACGGTGGAGTTTCTACACCTCAGAGATTAAGGTGTGGAGCTCTGCTGCTCCTCATGAATTAATGCAATTACTACTGTTTTCTATTCAATTCAAGCTTATTCTTTTTCTAAGATATCCATTCTCACTTCAACATGATGAATGTGATGATCAAGTGACACTCATCACCATTCTCACTTATGAACGCGTGCCTGAAACCACTTCCGTTCTACCCGAAAACAAGCTTGAATGCATATCTCTTGGCCTCCTGGTTCACGACGCATGGTTGCCTCTCCTGATAACAGAGTCTTCCATTCCGTGCGATCAGAGTCTTCGTGGTATAAGCTAGAATCAATTGGCAGCATTCTTGAGATCCGATAAGTCTAAACCTTGTCTGTGGTATTTCGAGTAGGATCTGGGATGGGATGACTGTGACGAGCTTCAAACTCACGAGTGCTGGGCACAGTGACAGTACGCAAAAGGATCAATGGATCTTATTCTGACACGATCGAAAACCGACAGATGATTAGCCCTACGTAACTCGTAGCCAGACAATTTTCACTGAGAGGACGGACGGTAGCCATTGACAACGGTGATCCCTCAACATACAGCTTGCCATGGAAAGGAGTACGCATGACTGGATGAAGGCAGTAGGAAAGCAGAGATTCAGGAGGAAGAAAGCATCTCCATACGCTTATCTGAAATTCCCACTAATAAATTACATAAGTATCTCTATCTTATTTTATGTCTTATTCATTTTTTAATTATCAAAACCCCATAACTATTTGAATCTGCCTGACTGAGATTTACAAGATGACCATAGCTTGCTTCAAGCCGACAATCTTCGTGGGATCGACCCTTACTCACGTAAGGTATTACTTGGACGACCCAGTGCACTTGCTAGTCAGCTGCACGGAGTTGTGAAGAAGTGTGAAAATCATGATTCTGTGTACCCAGTTTTTGGCGCCGTTGCCGGAGATTGTTCGAGTTTGGACAACTGACAGTTCATCTTGTTGTTTAGATTATATATTTTTCTTTTTATTTTGTTCTTCAGAATTTTTAAGAATGAATTCTAGAGTTTCGGATGATGTTTTTATCATCATAGGAGCTAGTTGATTCCCATCAATTTGGCTGTTATATGTAATGTCCTGCTGAAGCTTGGTTAGCCATGTCTAATCTTTTTAGACTGAAGCTTTAGACTAACATTGCATGATTCTTGGAATTCTTATTAAAAATTTTGAGTTTCTTATTTTCTTTTCCAAAAATAATTTTTGAAAAATTACAAAAATTTATAAAATCATAAAAAAAATAATTTGTGTTTCTTGTTTGAGTCTAGTGTCAAATTTTAAGTTTGGTATCAATTGCATGTTTCTATTTTTCTTGTATTTTTCGAAAATATATGCATTGTGTCTTCATTGATCTTCAAGTTGTTTTTGATGATTTTCTTTGTCTGATCTTTAAATTCTCTTGTTTTGTGTCTTTTGTTGTTTCTCATGTGCATTCTCAAATTGTTAGTGTCTCTAGTATGAAAATTTCTAAGTTTTGTGTCTTGCATGTTTTTCTTTTCTTAAAAATTTTCAAAAATAGGTTCTTGATGTTCATCATGATCTTCATTGTGTTCTTGATGTTCATCTTGACATTCAAAGTGTTCTTGCATGTATTTCTTGTTTTGATCTTAGTCTTTCATGTTTAATTCCATTATGTTGTTTTTCTCTCTCATCATTAAAAATTCAAAAAAATATTCAAAATTATATATTTTCAAGTTAATAATACAGAGAATTGAAGATTCAGAACATACAACAGAGGAATCACGGAGAAAAAGCTGGGCGTTCAAAACACCCAAGGAGGTAGCCAAGTGAGCGTTAAACGCCAGAATGGATACTATTCTAGGCGTTTAATGCCAGGATAACACCAAGGAGGAAATTTTGTTTTCAATTCAAATCTTTTTCAAATTTTCAAGTTTTAAAACTAATTTTTCAAAATCTTATCTTTTTCATATCCTCTCATATCAATCATATCTTTTTCAAAATCAAAGCTTTTTCATTTTTCTTTTAATATTTTCAAAAATCCTTACTAACAATTAATGTTGTGATTCTAAAATTTCAAGTTTGTTACTTTCTTGTTAAGAAAGGTTCAATATTTGAATTTTAGAATCATATCTTTTAATTTCTTGTTAGTCAAGTCATCAATTTTAAAAATCAAATCTTTTTTTAATTGTTTTTTCAATCATATCTTTTCAATCATATCTTTTTAAATCATATCTTTTTTAAATCACATCTTTTTAAAATTCTAATTTCAAAATCTTTTTCTAACTTCTTATCTTTTCAAAACTTACTATTTCTTATCTTTTTCAAAACCACCTAACTACTTCTCTCTCTCTAATTTTCGAAAACCATTAAAAACTTTTTCAAAAATATTTTTAATTAACTAATTATTTTAAACTCTAATTTTATTTTATTTAAAAATTTTCGAAAATTCCCTCTCTCATCTCTTTCTATTTAATCACTAACACTCCTCCTCTCTTAATAATTCGGACCTCCTCCCTCTCTATAAGTTCGAATTCCTCTCTCTACCTCATCCTTCTATTCTTCTTTTCCTCTGACACATCAAGGAATCTCTATACTGTGACATAGAGAATTCCATACTTTCTTTGTTTTCTTCTCTTTCATGAGTAGGAACAAAGATAAAGGCATTCTTGTTGAAACTGATCCTGAACCTGAAAGGACTCTGAAGAGGAAGTTAAGAGAAGCTAAAGCACAACTCTCTGAAGAGGACCTGACAGAAATTTTTGAAAAAAAGAAGACATGGCAGCCGAAAATAATAACAATGCCAACAATGCAAAGAAGGTGCTTGGTGACTTTACTGCACCAACTCCCGACTTCTATGGGAGAAGCATCTCTATTCCTGCCATTGGAGCAAACAACTTTGAGCTTAAGCCTTAATTAGTCTCTCTGATGCAACAGAATTGCAAGTTTCACGAACTTCCATTGGAGGATCCTCATGAGTTCTTGGCTGAATTTTTGCAAATCTATGACACTGTTAAGACCAATGGAGTTGATCCTGAGGTCTACAGACTTATGCTTTTTCCTTTTGCTGTAAGAGACAGAGCTAGTATATGGTTGAACTCACAACCTAGAGACAGCCTGAACTCTTAGAAAAAGCTGGTCAATGCCTTCTTAGCTAAATTCTTTCCACCTCAAAAGATGAGTAAGCTTATAGTGGAAGTTCAAACCTTCAAACAGAAGGAAAGTGAATCCCTCTATGAAATTTGGGAAAGATACAAGAAATTGATCAGAAGGTGACCTTCTGACATGCTTTCATAATGGAGCATCATAGGTATCTTCTATGATGGTCTGTCTGACTTATCCAAGATGTCATTGGACCATTCTGCAGGCGGATCTATTCATCTGAAGAAAACGCCTGCAGAAGCCCAGGAACTCATTGAAATGGTTGCAAATAACTAGTTCATGTACACTTCTAAAAGAAATCATGTGAACAATGGGACAACTCAGAAGAAAGGAGTTCTTGAAATTGATACTCTGAATGCTATATTGGCTCAGAATAAATTATTGACTCAGCAAGTCAATATAATTTCTCAGAATCTGACTGGATTGCAAGCTGCATTCAGCAGTAGTAAAGAAGCATCTTCTGAAGAAGAAGCTTATGACCTTGAGAATCCTGCAATGGAAGAGGTGAATTACATGGGAGAACCCTATGAAAACACCTACAATTATTCATGGAGGAATCACCCAAATTTCTCATGGAAGGATCAACAGAAGCCTCAATAAGGCTTCAATAACAATAATGGTGGGAGAAATAGGTTTGGCAATAGAAAACCTTTTCCATCATCTTCTCAGTAACAGACAGAGAATTCTGAGCAGAGCCTCTCTAGCTTAGCAAACATAGTCTCTGATCTATCTAAGACCACCATTAGCTTCATGAATGAGGCACGGTCCTCCATAAGAAATTTGGAGGCACAAGTGGGTCAGTGGTGCACGAATTTGTAATCCGCACAACTAACCAGCAAGTGCACTGGGTCGTCCAAGTAATACCTTACGTGAGTAAGGGTCGATCCCACGGAGACTATTGGTTTGAAGCAAGCTATATTTATTTTATTATTCTTAGTCAGGAAGCCAATAGGATTAAAAGTGAAATTACTAGATTTGATTATAAAAATAAAAGAGAATAACAGTGTTATTTGTTGTGCAGTAATGAGAAATATGTTGGAGTTTTGGAGATGCTTTGTCCTTTGAACTTCAACTCTTCCTTGAAATCCTTCAACACACGAAAAGTCCCTTCCATGGCAAGCTCTATGTAGAGTGTCACCGTTGTCAATGGCTACCTCCCATCCTCTCAGTGAAAACGTTCCTATGCTCTGTCACAGCACGGCTAATCATCTGTCGGTTCTCAATCAGGTTGGAATAGAATCCATTGATTCTTTTGCGTCTGTCACTAACGCCCAGCCTTCAGGAGTTTGAAGCTCGTCACAGTCATTCAATCCCAGAATCCTACTCGGAATACCACAGACAAGGTTTAGACTTTCCGGATTCTCATGAATGCCGCCATCAATCCGGCTTATACCACGAAGATTCTGATTAAGGAATCTAAGAGATACTCATTCAATCTGATGTAGAACGGAGGTGGTTGTCAGGCACACGTTCATGGATTGAGGAAGGTGATGAGTGTCACGGATCATCACCTTCTCCATAATTAAGCGCGAATGAACATCTTAGATAAGAACAAGCGTGTTTGAATGGAAAACAAAGGAATTGTATTAAATCATCGAGACGCTGCAGAGCTCCTCACCCCCAACAATGGAGTTTAGAGACTCATGCCGTCAAAAAGTATGTAATTCAGATCTGAAAATGTCATGAGATACAAGATAAGTCTCTAAAAGTTGTTTAAATAGTAAACTAGTAACCTAGGTTTACAGAAAATGAGTAAACAGAGATAATTGGTGCAGAAATCCACTTCCGGGGCCCACATGGTGTGTGCTGGGGCTGAGACTAAAGCTATCCACGAGTAGAGGCCTTTCTTGGCGTTAAACTCCAGGTTATGACGTGTTTTGGGCGTTCAACTCCGGATCATGACGTTTTTCTGGCGTTTAACTCCAGACAGCAGCATGAACTTGGCGTTCAACGCCAAGTTACGTCGTCTATCTTTGCGTAAAGTATGGGCTATTATATATTGCTGGAAAGCCCTGGATGTCTACTTTCCAACGCCGTTGAGAGGGTGCCAATTGGACTCCTGTAGCTCCCGAAAATCCATTTCGAGTGCAGGGAGGTCAGGATCCAACAGCATCAGCAGTCCTTTTTCAGCCTAAGTCAGATTTTTGCTCAGCTCCCTCAATTTCAGCTAGAAAATACCTGAAATCACAGAAAAATACACACACTCATAGTAAAGTCCAGAAATATGATTTTTGCTTAAAAACTAATAAAATTCTATTAAAAACTAATTAAAACATACTAAAATCTAAATGAAATTACCCCCAAAAAGCGTATAAAACATCCGCTCATCACAACACCAAACTTAAACTGTTGCTTGTCCTCAAGCAACTAGATAAATAAAATAGGTTTTAACAGAAATTAAGAAGTAATAATATTTTAGAGTTTTAAATGAAGCTCAGATTCTTATTAGATGAGCGGGGCTTGTAGCTTTTTGTTTCTGAACAGTTTTGGCATCTCCCTTTATCCCTTGAATTTCAGAATGATTGGCATCCATAGGAACTTAGAATTCAGATAGTATTATTGACTCTCTTAGTGTAGTATGTTGATTCTTGAACACAGTTATTTTATGAGTCTTGGCCGTGGCCCTAAGCACTTTGTTTTCCAGTATTACCACCAGATACATAAATGCCACAGACACATAACTAGGTGAACCTTGTTCAGATTGTGACTTAGCTTTGCTAAAGTCCCCAGTCAGAGGTGTCCAGAGCTCTTAAGCACACTCTGTTTGCCTTGGATCACGACTTTAACCACTCAGTCTCAAGTTTGTAACTTGGACCTGCATGCCACAAGCACATGGTTAGGGACAGCTTGGTTTAGCCGCTTAGGCCTGGATTTTATTTCCTTGGGCCCTCCTATCCATTGATGCTCAAAGCCTTGGATCCTTCTTACCCTTGCCTTTTGGTTTTAAGGGCTCGTGGCTTTTTCTATTGCTCCTTCTTTTTTTTTTTGACTGCTTTTTCTTGCTTCAAGAATCAATTTCATGATTTTTCAGATCACCAATAATATTTTTCGTGTTCCTCATTCTTTCAGGAGCCAATATTCATCAAATTCAAAGTACAAGTCATGCACTGTTCAAGCATTCATTCAGAGAACAAAAAGTATTGCCACCACACATAATTAATTATAGTTTTTATTACTAAGAACTCAAAAAATATAAATTACTTCTTTATTCTAAAAAAAATTCTACTACTTTATTTATGCCTGATGATGATGAGAAAAATAAATTATAGCTTAATTGGAAAATAAAATCAAAATAGACATACTAATTACTACTACTAAATATCTCCTAAGGTAAATTTCTATAATACTACTATCACTAAGTTAAAGCAGAAAAATTGGAACTCAGCAACCTGTTGTTTTGAGGAGTAGATGTCCCTCTAATCTGTGGAGTGCTTTTCAAGGATTAATTTTTGGCGCTTTAGCTCCCTTAGATCACGCCCTTGCTCTTCCTGTTCCTTAAGCAGTTTGCACAGCATGCTACTTTGATTGTTCTGTTCTTCCTTTATTTGGTCCATAGCTTCTTGCAATTTGGAAACAGAAGCCTCAAGATGTTCCCAATATTCGAATTGAGGCAGTTCTGGGAGGGCTTCCTGTGCTCTCCTCTTGGCAGAATCATCTTGTTGCTGTTGTCTGACCATTGATATTCCAGTGATTGGTCTCTCAACTGAAATATACTCTGTTATTCCCATCTTCACTCCGGCATCTTTGCAGAGCATAGAAATTAAGCTTGGATAGGCCAATTTGGCGTCCTTGGAATTCCTGTTTGCTATTTTATATAGCTCACATGAGATCAGTTGATGGACTTCTACCTCTTTTCCCAACATGATGCAGTGAATCATGACAGCTCTTTTGATGGTTACTTCAGAACGGTTGCTGGTGGGCAATATGGAACGCCCAATGAAATCCAGCCAGCCTCTGGCTACTGGTTTTAGATCTTCTCTTTTGAGTTGAATTGGGGTGCCAGTGGTGCTGGTAGTCCACTGGCTTCAGGGATGCATATGTCCTCTAGAATCTTGTCTAGACCTTTGTTTACCCTCATCATTCTCCTGTTAAAGGATGAGTATGAACAATCTTTCCTCTGACTAAGGTCCGATGGTCATAGAGAGCAGCTCCAATTATTCTCTGCCTGTCTGTCTGCCATAAATTGGCATAGAACTCCTGAACCATGTTTCTTCCCACTTTCGTTTCAGGATTGGTCAGAATTTCCCAATTCCTGATTCGAATTTGCTCTTGAATCTCTTGATATTCATCTTCTTTCAGATCAAATTTGACTTCCGGGATCACTGATCTGTGACTCATTATTTTGTAATAATGATCTGAATGTTCTTTAGTTAAGAACTTCCCTTGATTCCAAAGGGGCTTTGGAGCACTCTCTTTCTTTCCCCTTTGGGTGGGTTGCTTTCCTCTAGGGGCCATGAATTTGATGAGTATGTTTTTGTGATCACGGATAACCACACCAAACTTAGAGCTTTGCTTGTCCTCAAGCAAAAGAGAAGAAAGAAGAGGGATAGGAAGAGAGCAAGTGTGGCAAGGTGATGAAGAGTGGGACGCCGAACACAATATATGGGGGGGGTGGGAAATTTTCGAAAATAAGAAAAAAGATAAGATAGAAGATATGATTTATAAAAGATAGATATGATAAGAAAAAAAGATATAGTTTAAAAAAAGAAAGATATGAATCATATTTAAAAAGATAGATTTGAATTTTTAATTTTGAAAAAGATTTTTAAAGATATAATTGAGTTTTGAAAACAAATTTTTAAAAGAGTTTGATTGGATTGAAAAATAATTTGTCTTTATGGATTAAGATACATTTGATATTATTGAAAAAGGGATTTTAGAAATTAGGATTTTTAGAACACTAATTTGAATTGAGGGATGATAATTTAAAATATGTTTATGCAAGAAATTATGAATTGGAACATAAAAATTAAGAAATTTATGAAAAGAAACGAAATTTACCTCCTCCCCACCATCCTGGCGTTAAACGCCCAACTGCTGCATGGTTTGGGCGTTTAACGCCCAAATGTTGCTTCTCCTGGGCGTTCAACGCCCAGCTGATGCATCTTTCTGGCGTTGAACGCCAGGAAGTCCTTTGTTACTGGGCGTTTTTCTAAACGCCCAGGATGCTGTCAATCTGGCGTTAAACGCCCAGAAGGTGCTTCTTTCTGGCGTTTAACGCCCAGAAGATGCTCCTTTCTGGCGTTTAACGCCCAGAAGGCTACCCTTACTGGCGTTGAACGCCCAGTGGGTGCTTCATTTGGGCGTTCAACGCCCAAAATGTTTTTTACTGGCTTTTTCACGCCAGTGAGCTTCCAATTTCCCTTATAACTCTGTGAATTCAATTAATTGCTATTTTTACCCTTTGAAGATACTTGGATATATACCTGTAAAAAAAGAAAATTTATATAATTAGTAAATAAACTTTGTAAATGGCTGGGTTGCCTCCCAGCAAGCGCTTCTTTAATGTCATTAGCTGGATCATTACTGAGTTTTAATTAAGTCTCAGTTTTGAGCATTCTTGCTCAAAATTGCCTTCAAGATAATGTTTGACTCCTTGTCCATTAACAATGAACTTTTTGTTAGAGTCATTATCCTGAAGCTCTATGTATCCATATGGTGATACGTTTGTAATGACATATGGACCTCTCCACCGGGATTTTAATTTCCCGGGGAATAATTTGAGCCTAGAGTTAAATAGCAGAACTTTCTGCCCCGGCTCGAAGACTCTGGATGACAATTTCTTATCATGCCATTTTTTCGCTTTCTCTTTGTAAATCTTTGCATTTTCGAAAGCATTGAGTCTAAATTCCTTTAGCTCATTTAACTGGAGGAATCGTTTTTCTCCGGCTAGCTTGGCATCAAGGTTCAGGAATCTGGTTGCCTAATAGGCCTTGTGTTCCAGTTCCACTGGCAAGTGACATGCCTTTCCATACACAAGCTGGTATGGAGAGGTCCCTATGGGGGTCTTGAATGCTGTTCTGTATGCCCACAGAGCATCATCCAAGCTTCTTGCCCAATCCCTTCTATGGTTAATTACAGTCCGTTCCAGGATTCTTTTGAGCTCTCTATTTGAGACTTCAGCTTGCCCATTAGTTTGTGGATGATATGGAGTAGCTACCCTGTGGCTAACTCCATAACGAACCAGAGCAGCATAAAGCTGTTTATTGCAGAAATGAGTGCCCCCATCACTAATTAGCACTCTAGGGATACCAAATCTGCTGAAGATGTGTTTCTGGAGGAATTTTAACACTGTTTTAGTGTCATTGGTGGGTGTTGCAATAGCCTCCACCCATTTGGATACATAATCCACTGCCACCAGAATATAAGTGTTTGAGTATGATGGTGGGAAGGGTCCCATGAAGTCAATGCCCCATACATCAAACAACTCAATCTCTAAGATCCCTTGCTGAGGCATGGCGTAACTGTGAGGTAGATTACCGGATCTTTGGCAATTGTCACAATTAAGTACATACACTCGGGAGTCTTTATAGAGAGTAGGCCAGTAGAAGCCACTTTGGAGGACTCTTGTGGCTGTTCGCTCACTTCCAAAGTGTCCTCCATACTGTGATCCATGGTAGTGCCATAGGATCTTTTGTGCTTCTTCCTTAGGCACACATCTACGGATTACCCCGTCTGCACATCTCTTAAAGAGATATGGCTCATCCCAAAGATAATACTTTGCATCTGTGATCAGCTTCTTTATTTGCTGTCTACTGTACTCTTTGGGTATAAATCTTACTGCCTTGTAGTTTGCAATGTCTGCAAACCATGGCACTTCCTGGATGGCAAAGAGTTGCTCATCCGGAAAGGTTTCAGAGATCTCAGTGAGAGGGAGGGACGCCCCTTCCACTGGTTCTATTCGGGACAGGTGATCTGCTACTTGATTCTCTGTTCCTTTTCTGTCTCTTGTTTCTATATCAAACTCCTGCAGAAGCAGCACCCATCTTATAAGTCTGGGTTTTGAATCCTGCTTTGTGAGTAGATATTTAAGAGCAGCATGGTCCGTATACACAATCACTTTTGATCCTACTAAATAGGATCTGAATTTGTCAATGGCGTAAACTACTGCAAGTAGTTCTTTTTCTGTGGTTGTGTAATTCTTCTGTGCGTCATTTAGAACACGGCTGGCATAGTAAATGACGTGCAGAAGCTTGTCATGCCTTTGTCCCAACACTGCACCAATGGCATGGTCACTGGCATCACACATTAATTCAAATGGCAATGCCCAGTTTGGTGCAGAGATGATTGGTGCTGAGACCAATTTAGCTTTCAGGGTCTCAAATGCCTGCAGACACTCTTTATCAAAGATAAATGGCGTGTCAGCAGCTAGCAGGTTGCTTAGAGGTTTGGCGATTTTTGAAAAATCCTTTATAAACCTCCTGTAGAATCCTGCATGCCCCAGAAAGCTTCTGATTGCCTTAACATTGGTGGGTGGTGGTAATTTTTCAATTACTTCCACTTTAGCTTGATCCACCTCTATTCCCTTGTTTGAGATTTTGTGCCCAAGGACAATTCCTTCAGTCACCATAAAGTGACACTTTTCCCAGTTTAAAACCAGGTTGGTCTCTTGGCATTTCTTTAAAACAAGTGCTAAATGGTTAAGGCAGGAGCTGAAGGAGTCTCCAAACACTGAAAAGTCATCCATAAAGACTTCCAGAAATTTTTCCACCATATCAGAGAAGATTGAGAGCATGCACCTCTGAAAGGTTGCAGGTGCATTGCATAGCCCAAATGGCATCCTTCTGTATGCAAATACTCCAGATGGGCATGTGAATGCCGTTTTCTCCTGATCCTGTGGATCTACTGCAATTTGATTATAACCTGAATATCCATCCAGGAAGCAGTAGTATTCATGACCTGCTAGTCTTTCTAACATCTGGTCTATGAATGGTAAAGGAAAGTGATCCTTTCTGGTGGCTGTATTGAGTCTTCTGTAATCAATACACATGCGCCACCCAGTAACTGTTCTTGTAGGAACCAGTTCATTTTTTTCATTATGAACCACTGTCATGCCACCTTTCTTAGGGACGACTTGGACAGGGCTCACCCAGGGGCTGTCAGAAATAGGATAAATAATCCCAGCCTCTAGTAATTTAGTGACCTCTTTCTGCACTACTTCCTTCATGGCTGGGTTCAGCCGCCTTTGTGGTTGAACCACTGGCTTGGCGTCACCTTCCAGTAGGATCTTGTGCATGCATCTAGCTGGGCTAATGCCCTTAAGATCACTGATGGACCACCCAAGAGCTGTCTTGTGTGTCCTTAGCACTTGAATCAGTGCTTCCTCTTCCTGTGGCTCTAAGGTAGAGCTTATGATTACAGGAAAGGTATCACCTTCTCCCAAGAATGCATATTTTAGGGAAGGTGGTAATGGTTTGAGCTCGGGTTTAGGAGGTTTCTCCTCTTCCTGAGGGATTTTCAGAGGTTCTACTATTTTCTCTGACTCCTCCAGATCAGGCTGGACGTCTTTAAGGATGTCCTCTAGCTCTGATTTGGGACTCTCAGCCATATTGACCTCTCTTACCAGAGAGTCAATAATATCAACACTCATGCAGTCATTTGGGGTGTCTGGATGTTGCATGGCTTTGACAACATTCAACTTGAACTCCTCCTCATTGACTCTCAAGGTTACTTCCCCTTTTTGGACATCAATGAGGGTTCGGCCAGTTGCTAGGAAAGGTCTTCCTAGAATGAGAGTTGCACTCTTGTGCTCCTCCATTTCCAGCACCACAAAGTCAGTAGGAAAGGCGAATGGCCCAACATTGACAATCATGTCTTCAATCACGCCTGATGGATATTTAATGGAGCCATCAGCAAGTTGAAGACATATCCTAGTTGGTTTGATTTCTTCAGTTAAACCAAGCTTTCTGATAGTAGATGCAGGTATTAGGTTGATACTTGCCCCAAGATCACATAAAGCTTGCTTGGTGCAAGTGCCCTCTAATGTGCATGGTATCATAAAGCTCCCAGGATCTTTAAGCTTCTCAGGTAAGCTTTTCAGAATGACTGCACTGCATTCTTCAGTGAGGTAAACTTTTTCAGTTTCCCTCCAATCCTTCTTATGACTTAAGATCTCTTTCATGAACTTAGCATAAGAGGGTATTTGCTCAAGTGCTTCTGCAAACGGAATCTTTATTTCAAGAGTCCTGAGATAGTCTGCAAAGCGGGCAAATTGCTTATCCTGTTCCGCTTGGCGGAGTTTTTGAGGATAAGGAATTTTGGCTTTGTATTTCTCAACCTTAGTTGCTACAGGTTTATTACCTACAGAAGTGGGTTGGGAAGCCTTTTTAGAAAGGTTGTTATCAGCACTTGTATGTGACTGATTTCCCACTGGTATTTGAATGCCAGTGGTGGGAGCTGGAGTGGCGTTAGACGCCACTTCCTTGTTTGTTACTGGCGTTTGAACGCCAGAACCATGCTCCCTTTGGGCGTTCAACGCCGGATTCATGCTTGTTTCTGGCGTTGAACGCCAGGAATGAGCATGGTCTGGGCGTTCAGCGCCAGCTTTATTCCTCTCTGGGCTCTGATTGTCCTCAGAGGGATTTTGAGATTCCATCTGTTCATTTCTTGGTTTCCTGCTGCTTTGAAGTGAGGTATTTAATGTTTTCCCACTTCTTAATTGAACTGCTTGACATTCTTCTGTTATTTGTTTTGACAGTTGCTTTTCTGTCTGCTTTAATTGTGCTTCCATGTTCCTGTTGGCCATTCTTGTTTCCTGTAATATTTCCTTGAATTCGGCTAGCTGCTGAGTTAGAAAGTCTAATTGCTGATTGAATTCATTAGCCTGATCCACCGGACTGAGTTCAGCAGTTACTGTTTTAGCTTCTTCTTTCATGGAAGATTCACTGCTTAGGTACAGATGTTGATTTCTGGCAACTGTGTCAATAAGCTCTTGAGCCTCTTCAATTGTTTTTCTCATATGTATAGATCCACCAGCTGAGTGGTCTAGAGAAATCTGAGCTTTTTCTGTAAGCCCGTAGTAGAAGATGTCTAATTGCACCCATTCTGAAAACATTTCAGAGGGGCATTTTCTTAGCATCTCTCTGTATCTCTCCCAGGCGTCATAAAGGGATTCATTATCTCCTTGTTTGAAGCCTTGGATGCTTAGCCTTAGCTGTGTCATCCGTTTTGGAGGGAAATAGTGATTTAGGAATTTTTCTAACAGCTGCTTCCATGTTTTTATGCTGTTCTTAGGCTGGTTATTTAACCACCTCTTAGCTTGATCTTTTACAGCAAATGGAAACAGTAATAATCTGTAGACATCCTGATCCACTTCTTTATCATGTACTGTGTCAGCAATTTGCAAAAATTGTGTCAGAAACTCTGTAGGTTCTTCATGTGGAAGACCAGAATACTGACAGTTTTGCTGCACCATGATAATGAGCTGAGGATTCAACTCAAAGCTACTAACTCCAATGGAGGGTATACAGATACTACTCCCATATGAAGCAGTAGTGGGGTTAGCATATGACCCCAGAGTCCTCTTGGACTGTTCATTCCCATTTAATTCCATGTTGGAATAAAAGAAATGGTATATATGTTGATATTATTTATTTTATAAAAATTAATTTTTATAAAATAAAATAAAAACGAAATAAATAAAAGAAAGTGGAAATATTTTGAAATTGAAAATTGAATTTTTATGTAAAATTTTCGAAAAATGTAGTTCAAAATTAGTTAGAAAATAAAAATTTTTTTTTTGAATTTTGAATTTTATGATGAAAGAGAGAAACACACAAAAGACACAAGACTTAAAACTTTTAGATCCAATGCTCCTTATTTTCGAAAATTTTTGGAGGGAAAATACCAAGGAACACCAAACTTAAAAATTTTAAGATCAAGACACAAGAAAAACTCAAGAACACCTTGAAGATTCACAAGAACACCAAGAACAAAAGGAAGAACACCAAACTTAAAATTTTTAGAAAACTTTAATAAAATTTTCGAAAATTATGAAAGATTAACAAGAAAACACCAAACTTAAAGTTTGGCACAAAATTAAATCAAGAAAAATTATTTTTGAAAAAGGTTCCAAAGCGTATACCCAATTATCAAGAATATAAACCAATACTCTAGCCAATTGGGAATAAATGTAACACTTGTTCTAGATATTCCAATTAATGCCTTAAAAAGAACACAAGTGAAACAAGAAAAGACACAAAGCAAGAAAAACTCAAGATCAAACAAGAAAAATAAGCAAGAACAACTTGAAGATCAATGAAGAACAAAGAACACAAGTCGAAAATTTTAAAGAAAAATATTAGATATGCAATTGACACCAAACTTAGAACAGGACACTAAACTCACGAAAATTAGCAATTAATTAAAAGAAAAATAATAAATTTTTGAAAAGAAATTTTTTAAAAGAAACTATCCTATCAAGATTTAATGACTCTATAACAATAAAAATAAAAATAAATTATTCCTAATCTAAGAAATAAAATAAACCTTTAGTTGTTCAAACTCGAATAATCCCCGGCAACGGCGCCAAAAACTTGGTGCACGAATTTGTAATCCGCACAACTAACCAGCAAGTGCACTGGGTCGTCCAAGTAATACCTTACGTGAGTAAGGGTCGATCCCACGGAGACTATTGGTTTGAAGCAAGCTATATTTATTTTATTATTCTTAGTCAGGAAGCCAATAGGATTAAAAGTGAAATTACTAGATTTGATTATAAAAATAAAAGAGAATAACAGTGTTACTTGTTGTGCAGTAATGAGAAATATGTTGGAGTTTTGGAGATGCTTTGTCCTTTGAACTTCAACTCTTCCTTGAAATCCTTCAACACACGAAAAGTCCCTTCCATGGCAAGCTCTATGTAGGGTGTCACCGTTGTCAATGGCTACCTCCCATCCTCTCAGTGAAAACGTTCCTATGCTCTGTCACAGCACGGCTAATCATCTGTCGGTTCTCAATCAGGTTGGAATAGAATCCATTGATTCTTTTGCGTCTGTCACTAACGCCCAGCCTTCAGGAGTTTGAAGCTCGTCACAGTCATTCAATCCCAGAATCCTACTCGGAATACCACAGACAAGGTTTAGACTTTCCGGATTCTCATGAATGCCGCCATCAATCCGGCTTATACCACGAAGATTCTGATTAAGGAATCTAAGAGATACTCATTCAATCTGATGTAGAACGGAGGTGGTTGTCAGGCACACGTTCATGGATTGAGGAAGGTGATGAGTGTCACGGATCATCACCTTCTCCATAATTAAGCGCGAATGAACATCTTAGATAAGAACAAGCGTGTTTGAATGGAAAACAAAGGAATTGTATTAAATCATCGAGACGCTGCAGAGCTCCTCACCCCCAACAATGGAGTTTAGAGACTCATGCCGTCAAAAATATGTAATTCAGATCTGAAATGTCATGAGATACAAGATAAGTCTCTAAAAGTTGTTTAAATAGTAAACTAGTAACCTAGGTTTACAGAAAATGAGTAAACAGAGATAATTGGTGCAGAAATCCACTTCCGGGGCCCACATGGTGTGTGCTGGGGCTGAGACTAAAGCTATCCACGAGTAGAGGCCTTTCTTGGCGTTAAACTCCAGGTTATGACGTGTTTTGGGCGTTCAACTCCGGATCATGACGTTTTTCTGGCGTTTAACTCCAGACAGCAGCATGAACTTGGCGTTCAACGCCAAGTTACGTCGTCTATCTTTGCGCAAAGTATGGGCTATTATATATTGCTGGAAAGCCCTGGATGTCTACTTTCCAACGCCGTTGAGAGGGCGCCAATTGGACTCCTGTAGCTCCAGAAAATCCATTTCGAGTGCAGGGAGGTCAGGATCCAACAGCATCAGCAGTCCTTTTTCAGCCTAAGTCAGATTTTTGTTCAGCTCCCTCAATTTCAGCCAGAAAATACCTGAAATCACAGAAAAATACACACACTCATAGTAAAGTCCAGAAATATGATTTTTGCTTAAAAACTAATAAAATTCTATTAAAAACTAATTAAAACATACTAAAATCTAAATGAAATTACCCCCAAAAAGCGTATAAAACATCCGCTCATCAGTCAGCTGAGTAAAAGAGTCACTGAAACTCCTCCTATTACTCTCCCAAGCAATACAGAAGAGAATCCAAAGAGAGAGTGCAAGGCCATAACCATGACCAACTTGGCCGAACCTAGAGAGAGCGAGGAGGACGTGATTCCAGTGAGAAAATCCTCATGGGATGTCCTCTAAACAAAAAGAAGTTCCCTTTTGAGGAACCAAGGGAATTTGAGGCTCATACAGAGACCATAGAGATTCCATTGAACCTACTTCTGCCATTCATGAGTTCTGATGAGTATCCTTCCTCTGAAGAGGATGAAGATATTACTGAAGAGTAAGTTGCTAAGTACCTTGAAGCAATCATATAGTTGAATACCAAGTTATTTGGTAATGAGACTTGGGAGGATGAACTTCCATTGCTCATTAATGAACTAAACGCCTTGGCTCAGCTAAAGATACCTCAAAAGAAATCGGATCCCGGAAGGTTCTTAATACCTTGCACCATAGGTACTATGACCTTTGAGAAGACTCTGTGTGACCTGGGGTCAGGTATAAATCTCATGCCACTCTCTGTAATGGAGAAACTGTGAATCTTTGAGGTACAAGCTGCAAGAATCTCACTAGAGATGACAGACAAATCAAAGAAACAGACTTATGGACTTGTAGAGGATGTCTTGGTAAAGGTTGAAGACCTTTACATCCCTGCTGACTTCATAATCCTAGATAATGAGAAGGATGAGGATGAATTCATCATCCTTGGCAGACCCTTCTTAGCCACAGCAAAAGCTGTGATTGATATTGACAGAGGAGAGTTGGTCCTTCAAGTGAATGAGGACTACCTTGTAATTAAGGCTCAAAGATCTCCTTCTGTACACATGGAGAAGAAGCATGAAAAGCTTCTCTCAATACAGAGTCAAACAGAGTCCCCACATTCAAACCCTAAGTTTGGTGTTGGGAGGCCCCAACCATGCTCTGAATATCTGTGAAGCTCCATGAGAGCTCACTGTCAAGCTATTGACATTAAAGAAGTGCTTATTGGGAGGCAACCCAATTTTTTTATTTATCTATATTAAATTTTCATTTTCCATTGTTATTTTATATTTTCTTTAGGTTGATGATCATGTGGAGTCACAAAAATAACTGCAAAAATCAAACAAACTCAAAAATAGCATTAAAATAGCACACCCTGGAGGAGGAGCTTACTGGCGTTTAAACGCCAGTAAGGGTAGCAGAATGGGCGTTAAACGCCCAGTCTGGTACTATTCTGGGCTTTTAACGCCAGAAAAGGGCACCAGACTAGCGTTTAACGCCAGAAAAGGGCACCAAGTTAGCGTTTAACGCCAGAAAAGGCACCAGACTGGTGTTTAACGCCAGAAAAGGGCACCAAGTTGGCGTTCAACGCTAGAAAGGAAAGAAAAACTGGTGTTAAACACCAGAAATGGGCAGCAATCTAGCGTTTAATGCCAGGATTAGCACTCAGAGGGCATTTACACGCCAGAATGGTGCAGGGATGAAAATTCTTGACACCTCAGGATCTGTGGATCCCACAGGATCCCCACCTACCTCAACTCACTTTCTCTCTTCTTCACACATTCCAATAATACCCTTTCCCAAATACCCTTCACCAATCATCTCCATCCACTCTTCCCCAAAAAACCCCACCTACCACAATATTCAAATTCACATCCTTTCCCTCCCATACCCAACCCTAATACACGAACCTTACCGCTCTCTCTACTTTTATAAAAACCCCTCGTCCCTCCTTCATTTTCACACATCATAAACACTTCTTTCCCCACTTGGCCAAACCATTCAAACCTCTCCATCTCCTTCATTTTCTTCTTCTTCTCCTCCCTTCTTTCTTCTTTTGCTTGAGGACAGGCAAATTGATGAGCGGATAATTTATACGCTTTTTGGCATTGTTTTTAGGTAGTTTTTAGTAAGTTCCAGCTACTTTTAGGGATATTTTCATTAGTTTTTATGTTAAATTCACATTTCTGGACTTTACTATGAGTTTGTGTGTTTTTCTGTGATTTCAGGTAATTTCTGGCTGAAATTGAGGGACTTGAGCAAAACTCTGAAAAAGGCTGACAAAAGGACTGCTGATGCTGTTGGAATCTGACCTCCCTGCACTCGAAATGGATTTTCTGGAGTTACAGAACTCCAAATGGCGCGCCCTCAACGGCGTTGGAAAGTAGACATCCAGAGCTTTCCAGTAATATATAATAGTCCATACTTTATTCGGAAATTGACGATGTAACTTGGCGTTGAACGCCAAGTACATGCTGCTGTCTGGAGTTAAACGCCAGAAACACGTCATGATCCGGAGTTGAACGCCCAAAACACGTCATAACTTGGAGTTCAACTCCAAGAAAAGCCTCAGCTCGCGGATAGATCAAACTCAGCCCAAGCATACACCAAGTGGGCCCCGGAAGTGGATTTATGCATCAATTACTTACTCATGTAAACCCTAGTAGCTAGTCTAGTATAAATAGGATGATTTACTATTGTATTAGACATCTTTTGACAGTTTAATCTCTGGACGCCTAGTCCTTAGACCATGGGGGCTGGCCATTCGGCCATGCCTGAACCTTTCACTTATGTATTTTCAACGGTGGAGTTTCTGCACACCATAGATTAAGGGTGTGGAGCTCTGCTGTACCTCAAGTTTCAATACAATTATTATTACTTTCTATTCAATTCTCTTTTATTCTTATTCCAAGATATACGTTGCACAACACTTTGATGAATGTATGATCCGTGACCTCATCATTCTCACCTATGAACGTGCGTGACTGACAACCACTTCCGTTCTACCTTAGGCCGGGCGCATATCTCTTAGATTCCCCAACAGAATCTTCGTGGTATAAGTTAGATAGATGGCGGCATTCATGAGGATCCGGAAAGTCTAAACCTTGTCTATGGTATTCCGAGTAGGATTCTGGGATTGAATGACTGTGACGAGCTTCAAACTCCTGAAGGCTGGGCGTGATGACAAACGCAAAAGAATCAAGGGATTCTATTCCAACCTGATTGAGAACCGACAGATGATTAGCCGTGCTGTGACAGAGCATAGGAACGTTTTCACTGAGAGAATGGGATGTAGCCATTGACAATGGTGATGCCCTACATATAGCTTGCCATGGAAAGGAGTAAGAAGGATTGGATGAAAGCAATAAGAAAGTAGAGATTCGAAAGGATTCTAGCACCTCCGCACGCCTATCTGAAATTCCCACTACTGATTTACATAAGTATTTCTATCCCTTTTTATTTTCTATTTATTATTAATTATTCGAAAATCCATAAACCAATTTAATCTGCCTAACTGAGAGTTACAAGATGACCATAGCTTGCTTCATACCAACAATCTCTGTGGGATCGACCCTTACTCGCGTAAGGTTTATTACTTGGACGACCCAGTGCACTTGCTGGTTAGTTGAACGGAGTTGTGACTTCAAATAGAGCCAATTATTAAATTTCATACAAATACAAAGAGTATGTGATCACAATTTCGTCCACCAAGTTTTTGGCGCCGTTGCCGGGGATTGTTCGAGTATGGACAACTGACGGTTCATCTTGTTGCTCAAATTAGGTAATTTTCTTTTCAAAAATCTTTTTCAAAATTTTTCTTTTATTTTTCGTTTTTCTAAACTTTATTTTCGAAAAAATTAATAAAAATCCAAAAAAATTAAGAAAATCATAAAAATCAAAAATATTTTGTGTTTCCTGTTTGAGTCTTGAGTCAATTTTAAGTTTGGTGTTAATTGCATGCTTTAAAAATTTTTCTTGCATTTTTCGAAAATTCCATGCATTCATAGTGTTCTTCATGATCTTCAAGTTGTTCTTGATAAGTCTTCTTGTTTGATCTTGATGTTTTCTTGTTTTGTGTTGTTTGTTGTTTTTCATATGCATTTTTCGTTTGTTAGAGTCCATGCATTAAAGATTTCTAAGTTTGGTGTCTTGCATGTTTTCTTTGCATCAAAAATTTTTCAAAATTATGTTCTTGATGTTCATCATGATCTTCAAAGTGTTCTTGGTGTTCATCTTGACATTCATAGCATTCTTGCATGCATTCATTGTTTTGATCTAAAAATTTCATGCATTGAGTATTTTTGTTGTTTTTCTCTCTCATAATTAAAAATTCAAAAATAAAAAATATCTTTTCCTTATTTCCCTCCAAATTTTCGAAATTTTGGGTTGACTTGGTCAAAATTTTTAAAATTAGTTGTTTCTTACAAGTCAAGTCAAAATTTCAATTTTAAAAATCTTATCTTTTCAAAATCTTTTTCAAAAATCATATCTTTTTCATTTTTTTCTATTTTTCGAAAATTTCAAAAATCTTTTTCAAAATATTTTCAAAATCTTTTTCTTATCTTTTATATCATATTTTCAAAAATATGCTAACAATTAATGTGATTGATTCAAAAATTTGAAGTTTATTACTTTCTTGTTAAGAAAGGTTCAATCTTTAAATTCTAGAATCTTATCTTGTAGTTTCTTGTTAGTTAAGTCATTTTAAAAATTAAATCTTTTTCAAAATATCTTTTTCTTAAAAATCTTATCTTTTTATCTTATCTTTTTCAAAATTTGATTTCAAAATATCTTATTTAACTTCTTATCTTCTTATCTTTTTCAAATTTGATTTTAATATCTTTTTCAACTAACTATTTGACTTTTTGTTTGTTTCTTATCTTTTTCAAAATCACCTAACTACTTTTCCCTCTCTAATTTTCGAAAATATCTTACCCCTTTTTCAAAAATTCTTTTTAATTAATTAATTATTTCATGTTTTAATTTCAATTACATCTTATCTCTAATTTTCGAAAATTACTAACCCTTTTTTTTTAAAATTATTTTCGAAATTCTCCCTCTCTTTTCTTATTCTATTTAATTATTTAATTACTAACACCTCTCTTCACCTCTCTTCATCTAAAAATCCGAACCATTCTCCTTTCCTTATCCCCTTTCTTCTTCTACTAACATAAAGGAATCTCTATACTGTGACATAGAGGATTCCTCTTTCTTTTCTTGTTTTCTTCTCTTTCATATGAGCAGGAACAGGGAAAAAGGCACTCTTGTTAAAATTGATCCTGAACCTGAAAGGATTCTGAAAAGGAAACTAAGAGAAACTAAATTACAACAATCCAGAAACAACCTTTCAGAAATTTTAGAACAAGAGAAGGAGATGGCAGCCAAAAATAATAATAATGCAAGGAGAATGCTTGGTGACTTCACAAAGCCAACATCCAAATTTGATGGAAGAAGCATCTCCATTCCTGCCATTGGAGCCAATAATTTTTAGCTTAAGCCTCAACTAGTTGCTTTAATGCAACAAAACTGCAAGTTTTATAGACTTCCATCTGAAGATCCTTATCAGTTTTTAACTGAGTTCTTGCAGATCTGTGAGACTGTAAAGACGAATGGAGTTGATCCTGAAGTCTACAGACTCATGCTTTTCCCTTTTGCTGTAAGAGACAGAGCTAGAATATGGTTGGATTCACAACCCAAGGATAGCCTGGACTCCTGGGATAAGCCTGGTCATGCCTTCTTGGATAAATTCTTTCCTCCTCAAAAGCTGAGCAAGCTGAGAGTGGATGTTCAAACCTTCAAACAAAAAGATGGTGAATCCCTCTATGAATCTTGGGAAAGATACAAGCAGCTGACCCAAAGATGTCCATCTGACATGTTTTCAGAATGGACCATATTAGATATATTCTATTATGGTCTCTCTGAATTTTCGAAAATGTCATTGGACCATTCTGTAGGTGGATCTATTCACCTAAAGAAAACGCCTGAAGAGGCTCAAGAACTCATTGATATGGTTGCAAAAACCATTCATGTACCTTCTGAGAGAAATTCTGTGAATAATGGGATACCTCAGAAGAAAGGAGTTCTTGAAAATTGATGCTCTGAATGCCATATTGGCTCAGAACAAAGTGTTGACTCAACAGGTCAACATGATCTCTCAAGTCTGGAATGGCAACATGTATCCAACAGTACTAAAGAGGCAGCTTTTGAAGAAGCTTATGATCCTGAGAACCCTGCCATGGCGGAGGTTAATTACATGGGTGAACCTTATGGAAACACCTATAACTCATCATGGAGAAATCATCCAAATTTCTCATGGAAGGATCAACAAAAGCCTCAACAAGGCTTTAACAATGGTGGACGCAATAGGCTAAGCAATAGCAAGCCTTTTCCATCATCTTCTCAGCAACAAACAGAGAACTCTGAACAAAACACTTCTAATTTAGCCAATCTAATCTCTGATCTGTCAAAGGCCACTTTCAGTTTCATGAGTGAAACAAGATCCTCTATTAGAAATCTGGAGGCACAAGTGGGCCAGCTGAGTAAGAAAGTCATTGAAACTCCTCCCAGTATTCTCCCAAGCAATACAGAAGAGAATCCAAAAGGAGAGTGCAAGGCCATTGATATAATCAATATGGCTGAATGCACAAGGAAGGAGGAGGACGAAAATCCTAGTGAGGAAGACCTCCTGGGACGTCCCTCAAGCAAGAAGGAGTTTCCTATTAAGGATCCAAAGGAATCTGAGGCTCATATAGAGACCATAGAGATTCCATTAAATCTCCTTCTGCCATTCATGAGCTCTGAAGACTATTCTTCCTCTGAAGAGGATAAAGATGTGACTGGAGAGCAAGTTGCTCAATATTTAGGAGCTATCATGAAGCTGAATGCCAAGTTGTTTGGTAATGAGACTTGGAAAAGTGAACCTCCCTTGCTCATTAGTGAACTGGATACCTGGATTCAGCAAATTTTACCTCAAAAGAAACAAGATCCTGGCAAGTTTTTGATACCTTGTACCATAGGCACCATGACCTTTGCAAAAGCTCTGTGTGATCTGGGTCAGGATAAATCTTATGCCACTCTCTGTAATGGAGAAGCTGGGGATCATTGAGGTACAACCTGCCTTGTTCTCATTACAATTGGCAGACAAGTCATTGAGACAAGCTTATGGAATAGTAGAGGACGTGTTAGTAAAGGTTGAAGGCCTTTACATCCCTGCTGATTTCATAATCTTAGACACTAGGAGGAAGAGGATGAATGCATCTCCTTGGAAGACCTTTCCTAGCCACAGCAGGAGCTGTGATAGATGTCAACAGAGGTGAATTTCCTTCAATTGAATGGGGACTACCTTGTGTTTAAGGCACATGGCCATCCCTCTGTGACAAAAGAGAGTAACATGAAGAGCTTATCTCAGTTCAGAGTCAAGAAGAGCCCACACAGTCAACTCTAAGTTTGGTGTTGTGAGGCCACAACCAAACTCTAAGTTTGGTATTAAAACCCCATATCCAAACTCTAAGTTTGGTGTTGGGACTATACAACATTGACCTGATCACCTTGTGGCTCCATGAGAGCCACTGTCAAGCTATTGACACTAAAGAAGCGCTTGTTGGGAGGCAACCCAATCTTATTTATCTAATTTTTATTTTATTCTATATTATTGTTATTTTATGTTTTATTAGGTACATGATCATGAGGAGTCACAAAAAAAATCATAAAAATTAAAAACAGAGTCAAAAACCGCAGAAAAAAATTCGCACCCTGGAGGAAGCACAGGCTGGCGTTCAACGCCAGTAAGATGCATCTGGCCGGCGTTCAACGCCAGAACAGAGCATCATTCTGGCGCTGAACGCCAGAAACAAGCAACATTCTGGCGCTGAACGCCAGGAATGTACCCAGAGAAGAAAAGCTGGCGTTGAACGCCTAACAAGCATGAAACTGGCGTTCAACGCCAGAAACATGCTTTACATGGGCGTTGACGCCCAGAATGTGCCCACACGGCGTTT